>NC_041380.1:70919768-70939698 GCF_002162155.2 Triticum dicoccoides | reverse complement strand
CCCCCCACAGCCGACGACTACCAACCAGAGGTCTCACGACTTCGAGTACCCACCGACCACTAATTTATTACCATTTCTGTCCTTCATATACGCGCTGACGGGTGGGCCCTATGGTAATGTGCGCTGCTGAATGTGGACTGTTTGACTGGTCAATTGATCGTGTCATCAACAAATTATGGAGCTGTATGGTGAGCCAGTGACCGTAAGATCATGCTAAAATGTATTTTATTAACATAGTACAGACTCAAACTACCATTTCTTTCTTTCATATACGGGCTGACAGGTGGGCCCCATGGTTACGCGCCCCGATGGTGCAACACTAGTTGCGCCACGTGGAATGTTTGACTGGTCAATTGATTGTGCCATCAACAAAATACGGAGTTGTACGGGTGAGCCAGTGACCGTATAATCATGACATGTATTTTTTTAACACGGTACATACGCAAGGGCTCATATATACACGCAAGCACTCACCGCTATAAGCGCACACACGCAGACCCTACCCCTATGAGCACCTTCGAGAGAGTGAGCCAGCATATGATCTTGAGATTTCACGATGTCACCATAGGTGCCTCGTAGTCAAGTGGAACGTCTCCTCCCACTGAACGCACATCACCGGAAAATACTGAAATTAACCCAGGATAAATGTGAGCACCGGGACTTTAACCCTGATGGGCTCGAGAAACCACTGTCCTCGTAACCATCCAACCACATGTTGGTTAGCATGACAAAATGTATGTGGTGGCCATGATGAGCTTATTCTGAAGTCCAGTGACCATATCATGCTTTCGCTTAAAATACAATGATCGTAAGTGTCGTCAACAAAATACGGAGCACGCATCAAATGCAAAGTCCGTCAGTGTCATCAAGAAAATATGGAGACGTATCATGAGCTAGATACCGTATGATCACCACGAGAATGTATATAGTGACCGTAATGAGCATATTGTGAAGTCCAGTGACCGTATAGTGCCTTAGCTTGGAATACAGTGACCGTCACGCGTGAATGTGTCATGGGCATGCATACTTTTAGAGGGCCGAGAGATAGTTTGTGTGCGTACGTGAAAGTGGTGTAGAAAGAGGGGGGGTCCGGTGGAGACAAGGAGAGATATGCCCTTCGTTTCTCTTTCCCGTGACTAATATTTTAGGAGAATATATAAACATTCACAATGCAGAACAAATATTCTTGGATGCACCATGCAATTAACTTTCATGTATAACATTGTACTATTGTATATGCTTATTTTCTTAGTGGCTGATTGCGTGTGTGGTGTGGTGGGCACATCATTTCTAGTTGTTGTGGGTCACCATGAGGACTCATGGGTCGGTTCCATCCCGCGCCACATATGTGAAGGAAATATGCCCTAGAGGCAATAATAATGTTATTATTTTATTTCCTTATATCATGATAAATGTTTATTATTCATGCTAGAATTGTATTATCCGGAAACATAATACTTGTGTGAATACATAGACAAACTAAACGTCACTAGTATGCCTCTACTTGACTAGCTCGTTAATCAAAGATGGTTATGTTTCCTAACCATAGACATGTGTTGTCATTTGATTAACGGGATCACATTATTAGGAGAATGATGTGATTGACATGACCCATTCCATTAGCTTAGCACCCGATCGTTTAGTATGTTGCTATTGCTTTCTTCATGACTTATACATGTTCCTATGACTATGAGATTATGCAACTCCCGTTTGCCGGAGGAACACTTTGTGTGCTACCAAACGTCACAACGTAACTGGGTGATTATAAAGGAGCTCTACAGGTGTCTCCAAAGGTAAATGTTGGGTTGGCGTATTTCGAGATTAGGATTTGTCACTCCGATTGTCGGAGAGGTATCTCTGGGCCCTCTCGGTAATGCACGTCACATAAGCCTTGAAAGCATTGCAACTAATGAGTTAGTTGCGAGATGATGTATTACGAAACGAGTAAAGAGACTTGCCGGTAACGAGATTGAACTAGGTATTGAGATACCGACGATCAAATCTCGGGCAAGTAACATACCGATGACAAAGGGAACAACGTATGTTGTTATGCGGTCTGATCGATAAAGATCTTCGTAGAATATGTGGGAGCCAATATGAGCATCCAGGTTCCGCTATTGGTTATTAACCGGAGACATGTCTCGGTCATGTCTACATTGTTCTCGAACCCGTTGGGTCCACACGCTTAAGGTTTTGATGACAATTATATTATGAGTTTATGAGTTTTGATGTACCGAAGTTAGTTCGGAGTGCCGGATGTGATCATGGACATAACGAGGAGTCTTGAAATGGTCAATACATAAAGATTGATATATTGGACGGCTATATTCGGACACCGGAAGTGTTCCGGGTGATTTCGGAGAAAACCGGAGTACCGGAGGGTTACCGGAACCCCCCTGGGAGAAGTAATGGGCCTTATGGGCCTTAGTGGAGAGAGAGAAGGGCATCCAAGGGTGGGCCGCGCGCCTCCTCCCCCCTGGTCCGAATTGGACTAGGAGAGGCGGGCGGCGCCCCCCTTTCCTTCTCCCTCCCGAGTTCCTTCCCCCTCCTAGTAGGAGTCCTACTCCTACTAGGAGGAGGACTCCTCCTTGGCGCGCCTATAGGGCCGGTCGGCCTCCTCCCCTTGCTCCTTTATATACGGGGGCAGGGGGCACCCCTAGACACACAAGTTGATCCACGTGATCCTTTTCTTAGCCGTGTGCGATGCCCCCTTCCACCATAATCCTCGATAATATTGTAGCGGTGCTTAGGCCAAGCCCTGCGACGGTAGAACATCAAGATCGTCACCACGCCATCGTGCTGACGGAACTCTTCCCCGACACTTTGGTGGATCGGAGTCCGGGGATCGTCATCGAGCTGAACGTGTGCTAAAACTCAGAGGTGCCGTAGTTTCGGTGCTTGATCGGTCGGGCTGTGAAGACGTACGACTACATCAACCGCGTTGTGCTAACGCTTCCGCTATCGGTCTACAAGGGTACGTAGATCACACTCTCCCCTCTCGTTGCTATGCATCACCAAGATCTTGCGTGTGCGTAGGAATTTTTTTGAAATTACTACGTTCCCCAACAGTGACATCCGAGCCTAGGTTTTATGTGTTGATGTCATATGCACGAGTAGAACACAAGTGAGTTGTGGGCGATATAAGTCATACTGCTTACCAGCATGTCATACTTTGGTTCGGCGGTATTGTTGGACGAAGCGGCCTGGACCGACATTACGCGTACGCTTACGCGAGACCGGTTCTCCCGACGTGCTTTGCACAAAGGTGGCTAGCATGTGTCAGTTTCTCCAACTTTAGTTGAACCGAGTGTGGCTACGCCCGGTCCTTGCGAAGGTTAAAACAGCACCAACTTGACAAACTATCGTTGTGGTTTTGATGCAAGATTGGTTCTTGCTTAAGCCCGTAGCTGCCACGTAAAACTTGCAACAACAAAGTAGAGGACGTCTAAATTGTTTTTGCAGGGCATGTTGTGATTGATATGGTCAAGACATGATGCTAAATTTTATTGTATGAGATGATCATGTTTTGTAACCAAGTTATCAGCAACTGGCAGGAGCCATATGGTTGTCACTTTGTTGTATGCAATGCAATTGCGCTGTAATGCTTTACTTTATCACTAAGCGGTAGCGATAGTCGTGGAAGCATAAGATTGGCGAGACGACAACGATGCTACGATGGTGATCAAGGTGTCGCGCCGGTGACGATGGTGATCACGACAGTGCTTCAAAGATGGAGATCACAAGCACAAGATGATAATGGCCATATCATATCACTTATATTGATTGCATGTGATGTTTATCTTTTATGCATCTTATCTTGCTTTGATTGACGGTAGCATTTTAAGATGATCTCTCACTAATTATCAAGAAGTGTTCTCCCTGAGTATGCACCGTTGCGAAAGTTCTTCGTGCTGAGACACCACGTGATGATCGGGTGTGATAGGCTCTACGTTCAAATACAACGGGTGCAAAACAGTTGCACACGCGGAATACTCAGGTTATACTTGACGAGCCAAGCATATACAGATATGGCCTCGGAACACGGAGACCGAAAGGTCGAGCGTGAATCATATAGTAGATATGATCAACATAGTGATGTTCACCAATGGAACTACTCCATCTCACGTGATGATCGGACATGGTTTAGTAGATTTGGATCACGTAATCACTTAGAGGATTAGAGGGATGTCTATCTAAGTGGGAGTTCTTTAGTAATATGATTAATTGAACCTAAATTTATCATGAACTTAGTACCTGATAGTATCTTGCTTGTTTATGTTTGATTGTAGATAGATGGCCCGTGCTGTTGTTCCATTGAATTTTAATGCGTTCCTTGAGAAAGCAAGGTTGAAAGATGATGGTAGCAATTACATGGACTGGGTCCGTAACTTGAGGATTATCCTCATTGCTGCATATAAGAATTACGTCCTGGAAGCACCGCTGGGTGCCAGGCCTGCTGCTGGAGCAACACCAGATGTTATGAACGTCTGGCAGAGCAAAGCTGATGACTACTCGATAGTTCAGTGTGCCATGCTTTACGGCTTAGAATCGGGACTTCAATGACGTTTTGAACGTCATGGAGCATATGAGATGTTCCAGGAGTTGAAGTTAATATTTCAAGCAAATGCCCGAATTGAGAGATATGAAGTCTCCAATAAGTTCTATAGCTGCAAGATGGAGGAGAACAGTTCTGTCAGTGAGCATATACTCAAAATGTCTGGGTATAATAATCACTTGATTCAATTGGGAGTTAATCTTCCATATGATTGCGTCATTGACAGAATTCTCCAATCACTGCCACCAAGCTACAAGAGCTTCGTGATGAACTATAATATGCAAGGGATGAATAAGACTATTCCAGAGCTCTTCGCAATGCTGAAAGCTGCGGAGGTAGAAATCAAGAAGGAGCATCAAGTGTTGATGGTCAACAAGACCACTAGTTTCAAGAAAAAGGGCAAAGGAAAGAAGAAGGGGAACTTAAAAAAGAGCAGCAAGCAAGTTGCTACTCAAGAGAAGAAACCCAAACCTGGACCTAAGCCTGAAACTGAGTGCTTCTACTGCAAGCAGACTGGTCACTGGAAGTGGAACTGCCCCAAGTATTTGGCGGATAAGAAGGATGGCAAGGTGAACAAAGGTATATGTGATATACATGTTATTGATGTGTACCTTACTAATGCTCGCAGTAGCACCTGGATATTTGATACTGATTCTGTTGCTAACATTTGCAACTCGAAATAGGGACTACGGATTAAGCGAAGATTGGCTAAGGACGAGGTGACGATGCGCGTGGGAAATGGTTCCAAAGTCGATGTGATCGCGGTCGGCACGCTACCTCTACATCTACCTTCCGGATTAGTATTAGACCTAAATGATTGTTATTTGGTGCCAGCGTTAAGCATGAACATTATATCTGGATCTTGTTTGATGCGAGACGGTTATTCATTTAAATCAGAGAATAATGGTTGTTCTATTTATATGAGTAATATCTTTTATGGTCATGCACTCTTAAAGAGTGGTCTATTCTTATTAAATCTCGATAGTAGTGACACACATATTCATAATGTTGAAGCCAAAAGATGCAGAGTTGATAATGATAGTGCAACTTATTTGTGGCACTGCCGTTTGGGTCATATCGGTGTAAATCACATGTAGAAACTCCATACTGATGGACTTTTGGAACCACTTGATTATGAATCACTTGGTACTTGCGAACCGTGCCTTATGGGTAAGATGACAAAAACACCGTTCTCCAATACTATGGAGAGAGCAACAGATTTGTTGGAAATCATACATACAGATATATGTGGTCCGATGAATGTTGAGGCTCGTGGCGGATATCGTTTTTTTCTCACCTTCACAGATGACTTAAGCAGATATGGGTATATCTACTTAATGAAACATAAGTCTGAAACATTTGAAAAGTTCAAAGAATTTCAGAGTGAAGTTGAAAATCATCGTAACAAGAAAATAAAATTCCTACGATCTGATCGTGGAGGAGAATATTTGAGTTACGAGTTTGGTGTACATTTGAAACAATGCGGAATAGTTTCGCAACTCACGCCACCCGGAACACCACAGCGTAATGGTGTGTCCGAACGTCGTAATCGTACTTTACTAGATATGGTGCAATCTATGATGTCTCTTACTGAGTTACTGCTATCGTTTTGGGGATATGCTCTAGAGACGGCTGCATTCACGTTAAATAGGGCACCATCAAAATCCGTTGAGACGATGCCTTATGAACTGTGGTTTGGCAAGAAACCAAAGTTGTCATTTCTGAAAGTTTGGGGCTGCGATGCTTATGTGAAAAAGCTTCAACCTGATAAGCTCGAACCCAAATCAGAGAAATGTGTCTTCATAGGATATCCAAAGGAAACTATTGGATACACCTTCTATCACAGATCCGAAGGCAAGACTTTTGTTGCTAAATTCGGAAACTTTCTAGAGAAGGAGTTTCTTTCGAAAGAAGTGAGTGGGAGGAAAGTAGAACTTGACGAGGTAACTGTACATGCTCCCTTATTGGAAAGTAGTACATCATAGAAA
Organism: Triticum dicoccoides; assembly: GCF_002162155.2. Classification (NCBI taxonomy): domain Eukaryota; kingdom Viridiplantae; phylum Streptophyta; class Magnoliopsida; order Poales; family Poaceae; genus Triticum; species Triticum dicoccoides. The sequence goes on along the minus strand of NC_041380.1, from coordinate 70,933,155 downwards.
CCAGTTTCTGTGACACCTACACCAATTAGTGAGGAAGCTAATGATAATGATCATGAAACTTCAGAACAAGATACTACTGAACCTCGTAGATCAACCAGAGTAAGATCCGCACCAGAGTGGTATGGTAATCCTATTCTGGAAGTCATGCTACTAGATCATGATGAACCTACGAACTATGAAGAAGCGATGGTGACCCCAGATTCCGCAAAATGGCTTGAAGCCATGAAATCTGAGATGGGATCCATGTATGAGAACAAAGTATGGACTTTGGTTGACTTGCCCAATGATCGACAAGCAATTGAGAATAAATGGATCTTCAAGAAGAAGACTAACACTGATGGTAATATTATTGTCTACAAAGCTCGACTTGTCGCAAAAGGTTTTCGACAAGTTCAAGGGATTGACTACGATGAGACCTTCTCACCCGTAGCGATGCTTAAGTCTGTCCGAATCATGTTAGCAATTGCCGCATTTTATAATTATGAAATTTGGCAGATGGATGTCAAAACTGCATTCCTGAATGGATTTCTGGAAGAAGAGTTGTATATGATGCAAACGGAAGGTTTTGTCGATCCAAAGGGAGCTAACAAAGTATGCAAGCTCCAGCAATCCATTTATGGACTGGTGCAAGCTTCTCGGAGTTGGAATAAACGCTTTGATAGTGTGATCAAAGCATTTGGTTTTGTACAAACTTTTGGAGAAGCCTGTATTTACAAGAAAGTGAGTGGGAGCTCTGTAGCATTTCTGATATTATATGTGGATGACATATTACTAATCAGAAATGATATAGAATATCTGAATAGCATAAAGGGATACTTGAATAAGAGTTTTTCAATGAAAGACCTCGGTGAAGCTGCTTACATATTGGGCATTAAGATTTATAGAGATAGATCAAGACGCTTAATTGGACTTTCACAAAACACATACCTTGACAAAATTTTGAAGAAGTTCAAAATGGATCAAGCAAAGAAAGGATTCTTGCCCGTGTTACAAGGTGTGAAATTGAGGAAGACTCAATGCCCGACCAGTGTAGAAGATAGAGAGAAAATGAAAGATGTTCCCTATGCTTCAGCCATAGGCTCTATCATGTATGCAATGCTATGTACCAGACTTGATGTGTGTCTTGCTATAAGTCTAGCAGGGAGGTACCAAAGTAATCCAGGAGTGGATTACTGGACAACGGTCAAGAACATCCTGAAATACCTGAAAAGGACTAAGGATATGTTTCTCATATATGGAGGTGACAAACAGCTCATCATAAATGGTTACATTGATGCAAGCTTTGACACTGATCCGGACGATTCTAAATCGCAAACCGGATACGTGTTTACATTAAACGGTGGAGCTGTCAGTTGGTGCAGTTCTAAACAAAGCGTTGTGGCAGGATCTACATGTGAAGCGGAGTACATAGCTGCTTCGGAAGTAGCAAACGAAGGAGTCTGGATGAAGGAGTTCATATCCGATCTAGGTGTCATACCTAGTGCATCGGGTCCAATGAAAATCTTTTGTGACAATACTGTTGCAATTGCCTTGGCAAAGGAATCGAGATTTCACAAGAGAACCAAGCACATCAAGAGACGCTTCAATTCCATCCGGGATCTAGTCCAGGTGGGAGACATAGAGATTTGCAAGATACATACGGATCTGAATGTTGCAGACCCGTTGACTAAGCCTCTTCCACGAGCAAAACATGATCAACACCAAAGCTCCATCGGTGTTAGAATCATTACTGTGTAATCTCGATTATTGACTCTAGTGCAAGTGGGAGACTGAAGGAAATATGCCCTAGAGGCAATAATAATGTTATTATTTTATTTCCTTATATCATGATAAATGTTTATTATTCATGCTAGAATTGTATTATTCGGAACATAATACTTGTGTGAATACATAGACAAACTAAACGTCACTAGTATGCCTCTACTTGACTAGCTCGTTAATCAAAGATGGTTATGTTTCCTAACCATAGACATGTGTTGTCATTTGATTAACAGGATCACATTATTAGGAGAATGATGTGATTGACATAACCCATTCCATTAGCTTAGCACCCGATCGTTTAGTATGTTGCTATTGCTTTCTTCATGACTTATACATGTTCCTATGACTATGAGATTATGCAACTCCAGTTTGCCGGAGGAACACTTTGTGTGCTACCAAACGTCACAACGTAACTGGGTGATTATAAAGGAGCTCTACAGGTGTCTCCAAAGGTAAATGTTGGGTTGGCGTATTTCGAGATTAGGATTTGTCACTCCGATTATCGGAGAGGTATCTCTGGGCCCTCTCGGTAATGCACATCACATAAGCCTTGAAAGCATTGCAACTAATGAGTTAGTTGCGAGATGATGTATTACAAAATGAGTAAAGAGACTTGCCGGTAAATAGATTGAACTAGGTATTGAGATACCGACGATCAAATCTCGGGCAAGTAACATACCGATGACAAAGAGAACAACGTATGTTGTTATGCGGTCTGACCGATAGAGATCTTCGTAGAATATGTGGGAGCCAATATGAGCATCCAGGTTCTGCTATTGGTTATTGACCGGAGACATGTCTCGGTCATGTCTACATTGTTCTCGAACCCATAGGGTCCGCACGCTTAAGGTTTCGATGACAGTTATATTATGAGTTTATGAGTTTTGATGTACCGAAGTTAGTTTGGAGTGCCGAATGTGATCACGGACATAACGAGGAGTCTCGAAATGGTCGAGACATAAATATTGATATATTGGCCGGCTATATTCGGACACCGGAAGTGTTCCGGGTGATTTCGGAGAAAACCGGAGTACCGGAGGGTTACCGGAACCCCCCCGGGAGAAGTAATGGGCCTTATGGGCCTTAGTGGAGAGAGAGAAGGGCAGCCAAGGGTGGGCGCGCGCCTCCTCCCCCTGGTCCGAATTGGACTAGGAGAGGGGGGCGGCGCCCCCCTTTCCTTCTCCCTCCCCACTTCCTTCCCCCTCCTAGTAGGAGTCCTACTCCTACTAGGAGGAGGACTCCTCCTTGGCGCGCCTATAGGGCTGGCCGGCCTCCTTCCCTTGCTCCTTTATACACGGGGGCAGGGGGCACCCCTAGACACACAAGTTGATCCACGTGATCGTTTTCTTAGCCGTGTGCGGTGCCCCCTTCCACCATAATCCTCGATAATATTGTAGCGATGCTTAGGCGAAGCCCTACGACGGTAGAGATCGTCACCACGCCGTCGTGCTGACGGAACTCTTCCCTGACACTTTGCTAGATCGGAGTCCAAGGATCGTCATCGAGCTGAACGTGTGCTAAAAATCGGAGGTGCCTTAGTTTCGGTGCTTGATCGGTCGGGTCGTGAAGACGTACGACTACATCAACCGCGTTGTGCTAACGCTTCCGCTGTTGGTCTACAAGGGTACGTAGATCACACTCTCCCCTCTCGTTGCTATGCATCACCATGATCTTGCGTGTGCGTAGGAATTTTTTTGAAATTACTATGTTCCCCAACAATATGTTGGACCGAGACGTGTTATACGAAGACCCATGTGGAGGACTCGGCGTACAACATGAAGCTAGCTACCAGAGTCGTGGAGGACTCTATCCCCACTGGTGATAGGCCGACTATATATGATTTGTAACCCTAGGCCCCCAGTATGTTATAGAAGCTTGGGGGATAGTTCATCGATAGTATACACACACGCACAATGCCTAGTATTCACGTGTACTTTGTACACACCCCTATCACTAATATACAGTACCAGGAGTAGGCTTTTTCCTCAACTGCAAGGGTCCGAACTAGGGTAAAACTTTGCTTCATATTACCATCCAGCCTAATAGTCAGGGATATCCTACCGAATGATATGATGGAATCATATCTGCCAACTACTAAGCGAGAGGTGTGTCTGGGGGGGGGGCAATGTGTGCGAGAGAGGCCTAAAGATAATGTGCGTGCGGGAGACACGTAGGCACATATATGCGCGTATAGAGGGCTAGTAGAGACCGTGCGTGTGTATATATGCATGTGAGAGAAATAGTGTTTTCCAACTGAGATTAGTGAAAAGAGTGGTACATAGTAGTCAGAAAGAGAGAGAGAGAGAGAGAGAGAGAGAGAGAGAGAGAGAGAGAGATACAGAGAGAGCATGTGTGTGAGACTCCCTGACACCCCGAGAGAGATTGTGAGCATGTGTGGAAGATAAATGCCGATGCATATAAAGTGTGTGCACTTATGCGTTAGATAGAGAGATATATAGCGCGTTTGTGAGAACGGGCTGAGGCGTAGTGCATCTACATGTAAAAGGCGGTTCTACGCATTAAATTAAAATATAAATGGCATTATTAGTTTTGGATGAGATCATGAATTTTGCAAATTGCGTATGGACGAAAATCGGTCTATCAGACACCCATACTCTATTGAATTCTAGCATGTGCATGTGTTTATTTCATATTATCGATCCATAGAGTGAGAGCGGTTTGAAATACAAGCAATGGATGCTTTTGCAATTCACATATAAACATTAATTAGTGCACTCCATGTTGTTAGTGTGAAGCACTTTATACATCTGTCACTTGCATGGATACATTCCAAATTGCTAGCTACGAAATAGAATACATGTCGAACTCAACATAAAGGGGGTTTCGAAGATTCGAATTCATAGGAAGTGCATTCATCTATTTGAACCCGAGATAATGGCATTTGTAAATCAGATGTAAAAGGGGGCTGTGTTTGAACATCCTATATATATATTCATACGCATGTCTAACTTTTTTTGACAACCAAGGAGATTATATCTAAAACCATGTATGAACTGAGGTAAGTTGCATATTTTTAATATATATACTCGTGTACAATGTATATTCAAATGTAACCCCTCCATTCGAAAATAATCGTAGCTTTAGGATTTTCAAGAGTAAAGATTTGTGAAGTTTGACAAATCCTGAAAGTTCAATTCAAGAGAACTGAAAACGTTAATGCTTCTGCTCCCGAATATTGGATGAAGCGCCAAATAGACCTCTGGTCACCCGAAACCGCACGAGACTAATGTTTGGTGGTAGGAAATTACTGTCCTGACTCTGGCCCGTGTAGTCGATCGGCCCGATGTCCAAAGGTCTAAACCGGGGTATGTTTGTAACTTCACCATGACGCCAGTCTCAACCGCCTCCGAGAAGCATTCATACGCCATGGGCACCTAAGCACCCATGCGCTCGGCCGAAATCTATCCCGTCCACATTTGGGACACATGAGATTACTGTCCTACCCCCAACCCGCAATATGTCCGTAAATTTAGATGGGGGCAAAGTTTGTAACTTTCCCCAAATTTCGAACAAGCGCGTCCCAAACCGAAACATTGTTCCCCCTTAGTACCCCGCCTCCCTCCGTTTCCCCATTCATACTCCGTGGGCGCCAAAACGCCCTCTCCACCAGCCGTGAAACCCCAGCCTCCTCCGTCCTCCACCCCATAGCGCCCAATCCACCGTCGCCCTCCTCCATCACGCCGGAGCCGGTACCCCGACGTCGTCGTCCAATGCAACCGCAACCGCAACACACTCAAGGACTTAGCAGCTGAAGCCGAGGTAGAGCTGCCTCCACGATGCCGACGCTGATGTGTGCCGTACTAGAACCACTCCGACCACGCCGTCCTGCGCCTCACTGCTGCTGCTCCACTGTCGCAACCGTCCACAGCACCGGAGCTATTCCTGCTACGCCGTCGTTTACCGCCTCGGATCTGGTTCTCCGCCGCCGACAGACGGCCACCGCACCACACTCAACAACTTGGCCATGGGTTCGTCCAAGGCTCCACCGTCCTCCACAACTTCTCGTTTCCAGCGAACCACAAGAAGATCGTTGGAAAAACAGAAGGAGGACACAGCACTGCCAGCAGAAAGAGGTACTCATCTTCCCTTATTCATGCAAACCTTTCGTCTCTGCTCACACCGTATTGATCCCACAAAAGAAACTAGTTGAGCGTTTCTTACTGCATCTTCTTTGTGATACTAAATGCACAAGGTTTCCTCCCTTTACTATTTCACCTTTGCTAGAGGTCAGTAGCCCGCCTGGATTTCTACTCAGGGTTAGTCGAACCGCAATTAAAAGAAGCAGCACCTGCTTAGGCGTGCGTAGCACCTAGTCCGCCTGTTCGCCGAGGAAGCGGCACATCGGTGTCTATCATAGGGGTGTGGGGCGTAGGAGCTGCTTGCGTCCGATCTGGAGGTCGACGGGGCTTGAATGGATGGCCAGGGGGTGGTGCCAAGCACGGCGGTGGGGTGAGGTCAAGGGGAGGGCGCAGGCAGGGGACTGGGCCGGTGGTCGCTGGCGTTTCGAGGAAGATCGTCAACACTGACTGGCTGGAGGTAGATGAAGGCGATCTTCCTGTTATTTGTACATCGGATGGTGCAGAACAAATAACTTCGCAGTGTGATATGTGGTTGCATGTTGCATACGCTGTCTAGCATGTAATGCTTCTAATTAGGGTAAATTGCATCTTCTTAGTTTACACATCATACATGTGAATATGACATGCCTTCCTATTTTTGGTACACACTACATCTATGTGTTAACCTTGTTCTTACATAAAACTACCTCTCTTCTGTATCCTACATCAATCACTTAGGGTGAGTCACCTTTATTCGTTGCATATTGCATATTATTTCTAGCCTGTTGCCATGTATTGCTTCTAATTTGGTCAAATACATTTGTTAGGGCACCCTTTTAATTTGGCAGAGTGATATTGGTTTCATCTTTCATATGGTTTCTAGCTTGCATTGATTCTAACAAGTTCAAGCACCTTGTGCTTAGTTTACACTATACATCATACATGTCAATATGTCATGCCATCCTGTTTTTCATACATATTCCATCCTCCTATCATGCGGCTGCCTTACATGAAAGTAGTGTTCGTCAGTATCATGCATCAATGAGTTCTGAAGAGCAAATTTTATTCCTTTTTCTTGTGGGTTTGACTTGACAAGGCAAAATCAAGAAAGAGGAAGGAAAAGAGTAAGGAAGGCGATGATGGTGGTCCTTTGCAGCAACATAAATGGAGCATCTGTACCGATTCTCCTTGTACTGATAGTGCATTACAAGGTCCAAGTCTGCGCTCCCCTACTCCACCATCCAAGGTGCTTGCTCTAACTTGGCAGTGTGATATCTGGTTGGATGTTGCATATGGTGTCTAGCATTTATTGCTCCTAATTAGTGTAAACTGCATCTGCTTAGCTTACACGTGATACGTGTGAATATGTCACGCTTTCCTATTTTTGGTACATACTATATCTGTCTATCACACCATGTTCTTACATGAAACTACTCTTTTTGTGTATCCTGCATCAGTCACTTATGTTGGGACACCTTTAAGTTGGTAGTGTGATATTGGTTTGCATCTTGAATATGATTTCTAGCATGTATTGCTTCTAGTTTGATGAACGCCACCTATGACGAGACAGTTTTAACTTGGCAGAGTGATATTGATTGCACCTTTCATATGGCGTCTAGTTTGCAGTGCTTCTAATTTGTTGAAGTGCCTTCTGCTTAGTTACCACACCATAGGTGTGAATATGTCAAGCCATCCATTTTTTCATACATATTCCATCCTCGTATCATGACTTTGCCTTTCATCAGAGTAGTGTTAGTTAGTATCATGCATGAACACTACAAAAAAAAGACACATCCGTGACATTTTGGGCCAAACGAATTTTTTTCTGTCATACATATGACACTTCTATGACAATAATTGTGACAAAACCCGGTATCATCATAGATGTGGTGGGCTCCTACTTCTATGACAAAAAATCATGTCAGAAAATGGGCTTTTCGTCCTGGGCGGGCCGGAGACGCAGCTGCATGACATTCTTTCGGCTGTCCATGACGGAAAAAACCATGGTAGAAGCGAGGGGGAGGAAAATTTCGGGGAGTTCCCGGTTACGGTGGGAGGTCGGGGGCCGAGCGATGCGTGTTTCTTTCGTACGCGTACGCGCGTGTGTGCGAGGCGTTGGCTCTAACTGAACCCGAGCGAGGCGTTGGGCTCTAACTGAACCCGAGCGATTGCATTGCAGGCTATGCGTTACTGAACCCGAGCGATCGATCGATGGCTGTTAACTGAACCCGATCGAGCGATTCCTTCGCTACTGCTGCTAACTGAAGCCGGTCGATTGGAGAGGACCCCGTGGTGTGGAGGGCTGGATGAACAGTAGACGGTGGAGGGGTGCCCGTGGAGGGGTGGTTGAACAGGACCCCGTGGTGTGGAGGGCTTGATGAACAGTAGACGGTGGAGGGGTGCCCATGGAGGGGTGGTTGAACAATATCCGGTGGAGTAGCGCGTGGTGGAGGCTGGATGAACAGGAGCCCGTGGAGGCTGGAGGAGGTCGACGGTAGCCCATGGAGGCTGGAGGAGGTCGACGGTGGAGATGAACAGTATCCCGTGGAGTCCCATTTTGCGGTACGCCACACCCCTCCCGATGAACATGACCCCTGTTTCGACTGTAGGAGGTCCGTTTCATCCGTTTTGTGGTACGCCACACCCCTCCTGATTAACAGGACCCCCGTTTCGACCGTAGGAGGTCCATTTCGTCCGTTTTGCGGTACACCACACCCCTCCCGATCAACAGGACCCCCGTTTCGACCGTAGGAGGTCCGTTTCCTCCGTTTTGTGGTACGCCACACCCCTCCCGATCAACAGGACCCCGTTCCGAACGTAGGAGGTCCGTTTCCTCCGTTTTGCGGTACGCCAGGCCTCGTTTCCATCGCCTGTTCCGTCCAAGCCGTCCCGATGAACATGACCACACATTCCGTCCTGACCCAGCCGGTTGGCTCCCACGTGTTCCGTTGCCTCCCGATGAACACAACGCATTCCGTTGCCTCCCCATGAACACGACGCATTCCGTTGCCTCCCCATGAACACGACGCATTCCGTTGCCTCCCCATGAACACGACGACGATGCTATTTCTCCGTTCCGACCCAGCCATATACACGATCCCTAGCCGTACGTATGCGCGAGTAGGCGTTCAAGACCCTGCCCGTATGTACACATACGTGGCCGCATTTTCTTTCTTGCACCCTGGCCGCTGTACGTACATGTACATGCTACGTGCGCGCCTCTACTATGACACATACGCGCCTCTACTACGACACGTGCGCGCCTCTACATCCACCAGTATATATGTACGTACATGTTCGCGACCAGAATGACAACGCTACATACGCTTCGACCAGACGGGTCCCTATTGTCAGGCACTTCCTTGCGTGCGAATATGTAGCTGGTGGGTCCCAGCAGTCAGGGGGCGAATCATTTTTTTTGCCCGGAGCACTTCCATGCGTGCGAAGATGTAGCTGGTGGGTCCCAGCAGTCAGGGGGCGAATCATTTTTTTGCCTGGACGCACTCCCTTGCATGCGAAGATGTAGCTGGTGGGTCCCAGCAGTCAGGGGGAAACGTTTTTTTTCACGAAATACGGTGGCCCGTCCGGTGGGTCCCCGCTGTCAGGTGGAGGAATCATTATTTTGCGTGTAATAAGGAGGCACTTCCTTGCTGCGGCCGTGGACCCAGCTGTCAGCCTCTCCACGTACAGTCCACGTCCGATGGAAGTCGTTCCTTGACCACGTTGACCACACCGCGCCGAGAGCACCACGGCGGTGGACGATGGCGAGGACTAGGAAGGGGACGACTCGAAGCCGGGGAAGACGCATCAGTGGATGCCCACGCGAAGAGGAGTACGAGGGTTCACTAGTTTGGCTGCGGTGTGAGGCTGCTGTCGCCACAGAATAACAGGGGGTGTGGGTGAGTAGAGGGATGGCCTGGCCAGCGGTGGGAGTAGTAGGGGTGGTGAGGCCTCCGCGGCATCACAGCCGGCCACGGGAGGTAGGAGCACGCGGCACGACCAGCGCTGGTTTGGGCGGCTAGAGCAAGAAGACCAGAGGTTGAAGAAGCACTACGGCCGTTGGATGAACATCGTATGGTAACATGAGCTAGAATCATTCATATTCACTAAGTTGACAAAGCCCTCCATCCCCGTCAACTTGGTAGGCCCACAAGTCAGCCTCCCACTATGCTTGGTTCCAGCTGGTAGGGGGAATATTCATTTTTTTTGTGCGTAATAAGGAGGCACTTCCTTGCGTGCGAAGATAGCTGGTGGGTCCGACATGTCAGTGGGGGGCACGTTATTTTTGTGAAATACAAAGGCCCTTCCGGTGGGTCCCAGATGTCAGGTGGAGGAATCATTATTTTGCGCGTAATAAGGAGGCATTTCCTTGTGTGCGGCTGTGGACCCAGCTGTCAGCCTCTCCACGCACAGTCTACTTCCGAAGGTGTCGTTTGTTGACCATGTTGACCACACCGCGTCGAGCGCATCCAAGGCGGTGGACAACGGCGAGGCCCCGGACAGCAACGAGCCGGAGATGGGAAGACGCGGGAGTAGAGTCGTAGACGGAGAGGTGTGCGAGGGTTAACTGGTTCTAGTGCGGTGTGGTTCGGCAGTCGGTGGAGAAGAACAGGAGGTGTGGAGGGGTTGAGGGATGGCCTGGCCAACAGTGGAGTAGCGTTCATAGCGAAGCGTGCTAAGCAGAGCTGCTAGCAATAGGAGGCGGGAGGTGGTCCCGGCGGCGCTAGAGGAAGAAGACGAGAGATTGAAGATGGATGCCGGTCGTTGGATGTAAATCCAACGGCTAACATGTCAGAATCATTTGTGGACTAACTTGACAATGACTTGCGTTGGCTTCGACCTATTGGCCCACATTTCAGCCTCCAAAAATGTGGCACGTATTCAACCCATTTTTTTCCAGAACTTACAGTCTTTTTTTTGCACGGTATAATTTACAGTCAATTTGATCTTTTTTTTGAATTACAACCATTAGCTGGGCTGGGTGAACAAATAATGTAGCGTCCATGCGGCCCATTTATTTTATTTCCTAAAAAATTACAAGCCATTTGCACTTTCTCGAAATACACGATTTTGCTGGGCTGATTCTAGTTATAATGTTGGGTTGGACCAGCAATGTTATCAAAAAATAAAAAGGGGCTGAGCATTTTGTTATAAATATATTTAAATAATAAGTGATATTATTACATTCGTCCTTAAATCTTACCAAGCTTTTGTACACAATCACTAGGATTTTCGTGCCAAAACAATCCAAGATTTTATTTGTTAAGAAATCATTTTTATAAGTTAATAAGACATGGGATATTGTTTTCTTACATATGTAAGTATCCGTTAAATATATGATGACAATAAAAATAATATATAATAACATATAAAATAATATATATATATATATATATATATATATATATATATGAAATATGGTTAGAAGGGAAACATAAGTTGGACCTGGCGTTCCTATTCTTATATACAAAAATAGAACAGACCTCTGCGTTTTCTTTAAAAAATATATAAATTGGGCTGCCAAAAATAAAACCTCGGATGGGAGGTCCATGATGACCCACAAGTATAGGGGATCTATCATAGTCCTTTCGATAAGTAAGAGTGTCGAACCCAACGAGGAGCAGAAGGAAATGATAAGCGGTTTTCAGCACGGTATTCTCTGCAAGTACTGAAATAAGTGGTAACAGATAGTTTTGTGATAAGATAAATTGTAACGAGCAACAAGTAACAAAAGTAAATAAAGTGCAGCAAGGTGGCCCAATCCTTTTTGTAGCAAAGGACAAGCCGGAACAAACTCTTATAATAGGAAAAGCGCTCCCGAGGACACATGGGAATATCGTCAAGCTAGTTTTCATCACGTTCATATGATTCGCGTTCGATACTTTGATAATTTGATATGTGGGTGGACCGGTGCTTGGGTGCTGTTCTTACTTGAACAAGCATCCCACTTATGATTAACCTCTATTGCAAGCATCCGCAACTACAACAAAAGTATTAAGGTAAACATAACCATAGCATGAAACATATTGATCCAAATCAGCCCCTTACGAAGCAACGCATAAACTAGGGTTTAAGCTTCTGTCACTCTAGCAACCCATCATATACTTATTACTTCCCAATGCCTTCATCTAGGCCCAAATAATGGTGAAGTGTTATGTAGTCGACGTTCACATAACACCACTAGAGGCTAGACAACACACATCTTATCAAAATATCAAACGAATACCAAATTCACATGACTACTAATAGCAAGACTTCTCCCTTGTCCTCAGGAACAAACGTAATTACTCACAAAGAATATTCATGTTCATAATCAGAGGGGTAATAATATGCATATAGGATCTGAACCTATGATCTTCCACCAAATAAACCAACTAGCATCAACTACAAGGAGTAATCAACACTACTAGCAACCTACTAGCACCAATCCGGGACTTTGAGACAAGAATTGGATACAAAAGATGAACTGGGGTTTGGAGATGAGATGGTGCTGGTGAAGATGTTGATGGAGATTGCCCTCTCCTGATGAGAGGAGCATTGGTGATGACGACGGTGATGATTTCCACCTCCCAGAGGGAAGTATCCCCGGCAGAACAGCTCTGCTGGAGCTCTAGATTGGTTCCGCCAAGGTTCCGCCTCGTGGCGGCGGAGTCTCGTCCCGAAAAGTTCCTTCTGATTTTTTTCTCATCGAAAGACTTCATATAGAAGAAGATGGACGTCGGAGAGCCACCAGGGGGCCCACGAGGTAGGGGGCGCGCCCTCGGGGAGGGGCACCCCCCACCCTCGTGAGCAGGGTGTGGGCCCCTTGGCCTTCATCTTTGGCGAGGATTATTCTTTATTTATTTTAAGATGTTCCGTGGAGTTTTAGGACTTTTGGAGTTGCGCAGAATAGGTCTCTAATATTTGCTCCTTTTCCAGCCCAGAATTCCAGCTGCCGGCATTCTCCCTCCTTATGTAAACCTTGTAAAATAAGAGAGAATAGCCATAAGTATTGTGACATAAAGTGAAATAGCAGTCCATAATGCAATAAATATCGATATAAAAGCATGATGCAGAATGGACGTATCAACTCCCCCAAGCTTAGACCTCGCTTGTCCTCAAGCGAAAAGCCGATAACAATAAATATGTCCTCATGTTTAGAGGTAGAGGCATCGATAAAAATAAAATACGGACATGAAGGCATCATCATTATTCTCATAACAGCAACATATATAAATTTTGTCATATGATTACTTATGTTCAAGTGATGATCTATTCACAATGCAAAAGTATAAATCAAAGACCTTATTGGGCTCCGACAAACTATAATCTCAGTCATTGAAGCAATTGCAATTTATCATAACATCGGAAAGAGTCTATGTCAGAGCTAAAAAGCAAGTCCACATGCTCAACTATCATTTAGTCCTCCATAATTGCTAACACTCACGCGATACTTGTGGTTACGGAGTTTTAATCGGACACAGAGAAAGATAGGGGCTTATAGTTTTGCCCCACAACCTTTTACCTCAAGGGTAATGTCAACAATAATGGTTCATGCTCCCCTACAT
>NC_041380.1:70886097-70919447 GCF_002162155.2 Triticum dicoccoides | reverse complement strand
AGATCACCATGACTCTTGCATAAGGTAAAATATAATAATAAAGGATAGGCCCTTCGCAGAGGGAAGCAGAGGTTGCCATGCACTTTTATGGTTGGATGCAAAAAACCTCAATGTGAAAGAACGTCACTTTATATTGCCCCTTGTGCTATGAACCTTTATTATGCAGTCCGTCGCTTTTATTACTTCCACATCACAAGATCGTATAAAGCTTATTTCCCCCACACCAATCAATCATACATATTTAGAGCAATTTTTATTGCTTTGCACCGATGACAACTTACTTGAAGGATCTTACTCAATCCATAGGTAGATATGGTGGACTCTCATGGCAAAACTGGTTTAAGGGTATTTGGAAGCACAAGTAGTATTTCTACTTGGTGCTGAGAATTTGGCTAGCATGAGGGGGAAAGGCAAGCTCAACAAGTTAGAGGATCCATGACAACATATTTTATCTCAGATATAAGAAAGACATGGCTCATTACGTTGTCTTCCTTGTCCAACATCAACTCTTTAGCATGTCATATTTTAATGAGTGCTCCTAATCATAAAAGATGTTAATGATAATATATCTATATGTGTTAACCTCTCTTTCCTTATTACTTCCTATTAATTGCAACAATGACCAAAGCTATGTCTGCCAACTCCCAACAACTTTTAATCATCATACTCTTTCTATGTGAAGTCATTACTCTCAATAAGATCAATATGAACTCTTTGTTTATTTTTATTCCTTTTCTCTTTTCTTTTACTCACCCAAGATCATGGCAAAATAATCAAGCCCTTGACTCAACACTAATCTTTATTATATATAGCTCACGGACTCGATTACAAAGAAAGATCATAAAGCAAAACTCAAAACTAGATCATGCCATAAACTTTATTCTACTAGATAAAGATACTACTAATAGGATCGAACTAAGAAAACGGTAAAGATAGGAGTTGTGATTGTGATACGATACCGGGGCACCTCCCCCAAGCTTGGCAGTTGCCAAGGGGAGTGCCCATACCCATGTGATTATATCTCCTTTGTCGGTGAAAAAGGTGGAGGTGATGTTGGCTTAGTTGATGGCTTAGGCTTCTCCCTTAATTTGCGCTTGAGGACGACATTTTGATCCCTCAGATCATCAATCTCCCACTCCAGGGTTAATATCTTTTTGCGTAGGTCCTGCTTATTTTCCTGCAAGAGACGAAAAGGGATAAACTCGAACTTGGGTTTCTTTACCCTATCAGGGAGACTTGACTTTTTGAACTCCACGTGCATGTCCCCAGGTTGAGGTAATGGTGCTTCATCTTCATCTGAGCTTGTCTCTTCCTTCCCCTTGGGTTCATAGTCCTCTTCCTCCTCCGTGGTCCATCCATCATGTTCCACATCTCCATAGACCTTTGGATTTGCTAAGTAATCATCCACATAGCTTTTCTCCTTCCGAATCCTGGGAAGACATGTTGATTTAATCTGCAACGGGACAACTCGAAACGAAAACAGAGGAGATTTGCGTGATACGGGAGTCAAAACCTTCGGGAGGTTATATAATGAATTTTTACCGACCAAAATACATAACGTGCAAGAAAACGGAGTCTAGAAGGCACACGAGGTGCTCACGAGGTAGGGGGCGCGCCCACCACCCTCGTGGGGCCCTCGTGTCCTTCCCGGACTGCTACTTATTTTTCTATTTTTCTAAATATTCCAAAATGGAGAAATATTGCCTTAAAAATTGTTTTGGAGTCGGTTTACTTACCGTACCACATACCTATTCCTTTTCGGAGTCTGAAACGTTCCGGAAAGTGTCCCTTATGTATTCCTCCGGGGTTATGGTTTCAATAATATTGGTTTCAACACTTATGGGATTACCTGAGATATAATGTTTGATTCTTTGACCGTTTACCACCTTCGGATTTGTGCCCTCGAAGTTGTTGATTTTTATGGCACCGGAACGATAGACCTCTTCAATAACATAGGGGCCTTCCCATTTAGAGAGAAGTTTCCCTACAAAAAATCTTAAACGAGAGTTGTATAGCAATACATAATCACCTACATTAAACTCACGCTTTTGTATCCTTTTGTCATGCCATCTTTTAACTTTTTCTTTAAACAACTTGGCATTTCCATAAGCTTGGGTTCTCCATTCATCAAGTGAGCTAATATCAAATAACCTCTTTTCACCGGCAAGTTTGAAATCATAGTTGAGCTCTTTAATAGCCCAATATGCCTTATGTTCTAGTTAGAGAGGTAAGTGAAATGCTTTTCCATAAACCATTTTATACGGAGACATACCCATAGGATCTTTGTATGCAGTTCTATAAGCCCATAATGCATCATCAAGTTTCTTGGACCAATTCTTTCTAGATGTATTAACAGTCTTTTGCAAAATTAATTTGAGCTCTCTATTGCTCAACTCTACTTGACCACTAGACTGAGGGTGATAAGGATATGCAATTCTATGATTAACATCATATTTAGCAAGCATTTTACGAAAAGCACCATGAATAAAGTGTGAACCACCATCAGTCATTAAATATCTAGGGACTCCAAACCTTGGAAAAATAACTTCCTTAAGCATTTTAATAGAAGTGTTATGATCATAACTACTAGTTGGAATAGCTTCTACCCACTTAGTAATGTAATCAACAACAACTAAAATATGTGTGTATCCATTAGAGCCAGGAAAAGTTCCCATATAATCAAAGCCCCAAACATCAAACGGTTCAATAACAAGAGAATAATTCATAGGCATTTCTTGACGTCTACTAATATTACCAATTCTTTGACATTCATCACAAGATACAACAAGCTTACGGGCATCCTTGAAGAGAGTAGGCCAATAAAAACCGCATTGCAATACCTTATGTGTAGTTCTATCTCCAGCGTGGTGTCCTCCATAAGCTTCGGAGTGATACTTGCTTAGGATCTGTTCCTGTTCATGCTCAGGTACACAACGTCTAATAACACCATCTACTCCTTCTTTATAAAGATGTGGGTCATCCCAAAAGTAATGTCTCAAATCGTAGAAGAACTTTTTCTTTTGCTGGTATGTGAAACTAGGTGGTATAAATTTAGCAAAAATGTAATTAGCATAATCAGCATACCATGGAGCAATACGAGAAGCATTTATGACATTTAATTGTTCATCAGGAAAGCTATCATCAATAGGTAGTGGGTCATCAAGAACATTCTCTAGTCTAGACTAGTTGTCTACAACGGGGTTCTCAGCTCCCTATCTATGAACAATATGCAAATCAAATTCTTCTAGCAGGAGAACCCATCTAATAAGTCTAGGTTTAGCATCTTTCTTTTCCATAAGGTATTTAATAGCAGCATGATCCGTGTGAATAGTTACTTTAGAATCAACGATATATGGTCTAAACTTATCACAAGCAAATACAACTGCTAAGAATTCTTTTTCAGTAGTAGCATAATTTCTCTGAGCATTGTCTAGAGTTTTACTAGCATATTGAATAACATTTAATTTCTTATCAACTCTTTGCCCTAGAACAACGCCTACAGCATAATCCCTAGCATCACACATAATTTCAAAAGGTAAATTCCAATCAGGTGGCTGAATAATAGGTGCAGAGATCAATGCTTTCTTAAGTATTTCAAATGCTTCTATGCAATCATCATAAAAAACAAATGGTATATCTTTTTGTAATAAATTAGTCAGAGGATGAGAAATTTTTGAGAAGTCCTTAATGAACCTCCTATAAAAACCGGCGTGACCAAGGAAACTTCTTATACCTTTGATGTCCTTGGGACATGGCATCTTTTCAATAGCATCAACCTTGGCTTTATCAACCTCAATACCTCTTTCAGAAACTTTATGCCCCAAGACAATACCTTCATTAACCATAAAGTGCCACTTTTCCCAATTCAAAAAAAGATTAGTTTCTTCGCATCTATGCAAAACTCGATCAAGGTTGCTTAAGCAATCATCAAAAGAGGATCCATAGACAGAAAAATCGTCCATGAAAACCTCACAAATCTTTTCACAAAATTCAGAGAATATAGCCATCATGCATCTTTGGAAGGCAGCAGGTACATTACATAAACCAAAAGGCATACGTCTATAAGCAAAAGTACCAAAAGGGCATGTAAAAGTAGTCTTTGATTGATCTCTAGCCGACAAAGGTATTTGAGAGAAACCAGAATAACCATCTAGAAAGCAATAGTGTGTATGTTTGCATAATCTTTCTAGCATTTGATCAATAAAAGGTAAGGGGTAATGATCTTTCTTAGTAGCTTTATTTAATTTGCGGAAATCAATTACCATCTGTCGGTGTCAAAACTGGCAGATCTCGGGTAGGGGGTCCCGAACTATGCGTCTAGGTCGGATGGTAACAGGAGGCAGGGGACACGCTGTTTTACCCAGGTTCGGGCCCTCTCGATGGAGGTAAAACCCTACGTCTTGCTTGATTAATATTGATGATATGGGTAGTACAAGAGTAGATCTACCACGAGATCAGAGAGGCTAAACCCTAGAAGCTAGCCTATGGTATGATTGTTGTTCGTCCTACAGACTAAAACTCTCCGGTTTATATAGACACCGGAGAGGGCTAGGGTTACACAGAGTCGGTTACAATGGTAGGAGATCTACATATCCGTATCGCCAAGCTTGCCTTCCACGCCAAGGAAAGTCCCTTCCGGACATGGGACGCAGTCTTCAATCTTGTATCTTCATAGTCCAGGAGTCCGGCCGAAGGTATATTCCGGCCATCTGGACACCCCCTAATCCAGGACTCCCTCAGTAGCCCCTGAACCAGGATTCAATGACGATGAGTCCGGTGTGCAGATTGTCTTTGGCATTGCAAGGCGGGTTCCTCCTCCAAGTACTTCATAGAAGATTTTGAACACAAAGGTAGTGTCCGGCTCTGCAAAATAAGTTTCCACATATTGCCATAGAGAGAATAATATTTACGCAAATCTAATCTGCTGACGTATACCGTAGCGTGACATCACACCATGGCCAAGTCTTTATTCGAATCATTTTATCGTCCCACCTCAGCGCGTTTAGCGAGCTGTTTCCTTGGCACGTCTTGTTAAAGCAGAGATCGTGTCCCCTTATTCCGGGATTCTCATCAATACGGGTGTGGGTAACCCAACCACGCCATTGACTATGACGCTTGGGAGATAAGCAAGTTTTACTAGGCTGGTGGGGGCGCATAGTCGCGTCTGCCCATATAAGGGGATAATGATCCACCTTTTCATCCATGCCTTCTTCCTCCTTTGCCTATCCATTTCCGCGCACTCGAGCTCCAGTGCCCAAGTCCGCACACCCCACCTCAACCTTCTCCAGCCATGTCCGGAGCGGGAGGCAAGTGGATGGTCTCCTCCATCACGGAGGCACACATCAAAAGACTGAGGAAGGCCGGATACTTGTCTAACGACATTGCGCACCGGCTTCCCGAAGAGGGGCAGCTCATCCCCACCAATAGGCCCCATGAGAGGGTGGTGTTCCTCCCCCATTTCCTCCGCGGACTTGGCTTCCCTCTCCACCCATTTTTCCGAGGGCTCATGTTCTACTATGGTCTGGATTTCCACGATCTGGCCCCGAACTTTGTCCTCAATATCTCGGTGTTTATCGTCGTGTGCGAGGCTTTCTTCTGCATCCGCCCCCATTTCGGCCTATGGCTCAAGACTTTCAATGTCAAGCCAAAGGTGGTGCATGACACTCAGGAGGAATGCGGAGGCGCCATGGTGGGCAAGATGCCGAACGTCCTATGGCCCAAGGGCTCCTTTGTGGAGTCCCTAAAGGGGTGGCAGTCGGGGTGGTTTTACATCACCGAGCTGCGCGACCCTGAATGGGTCGCAGCCCCTGAGTTTCGATCCGGACCCCCTACGCGGCTCACCTCCTGGAAAGAGACGGCCCTGTCATGGGGTAAAGAAGGAGAGCTGATCGGACTCCAAACATGCGTCCAAACCCTGGTGGACAAGAAGCTCAAGCTTGTCAACGTAGTCCAGGTTATGCTCATCCGCCGGATCCTCCCATGTCAACAACGGGCTTTCAACCTGTGGGAGTTCGACCCGGCGCAACACCGAACTCTAAGCAGGCTCTTCGACACAACGTACGAAGATGCCTGGAAGGTGCTTTTCAAGGGCATCGAGGCCCCCACATTCGCTACCGAGGATCGCGAATTCAGCACGCAGCGTCGCGCTCGTGCGGTAAGCTGTTTTTACCTTTTACAGGGTATTAGTTTTTCATAGTTTGACTCCATGCGGGATCTTAAGCTCCCTTACCTTTTACAGGATTGGCAGGAGACGTCCGAACAGATCAACTGTCCGGCTCCTTTGCCCGAAGGCCCAGCGGACGCTCGCTTGGCGAAGCTGCTGGTTCCGGCTCCCTATGTGGTGTCGGAGAAGAAGGCCAAGAAGAAGCCCACGGGGACTCAGAAGAGTGCCCGGCACCTGGGGGTGTCGGATTCATCATCCGACGACTCCAAGACGCACTCCTCCCGTGAAGACGAGGAGGAGGAAGAAGAAACCTCTCCCCCTCCAGCGGGGGGAGAGAAGAAAAGGAAGGCTGTCCCAACTGGGGAGGCCAAAGGGTCCAAGAAGGGGAAAACCCTTCCTCCGGACGGCTCCACCAACGCCGACGACGGCGAAGAGGAGTGGTTTGCACAGGGCCAAGCCCCTGGCGAGATTGTAAGTATCCGGATACCAGAGTGATTCATAGTATTCCCCCATTGCACGGCTTTTCCTTACGCCGAACATGATTGTGCAGTCCGCCCAAGGCCGGGCTCGATGAGTCGTCGAGCGGCTCCCTGGACTCGTCAGATGTGAGTTCGCTTCCGACGGCTTCCTCCCCCCACCCTACAGACGGCGCCGAGGTGGCGTCCCAACAGGTTCCAAGCCAGGAGGAGGTGGTCCTGGAGGTGCCGCAAGGCAACCTCCCGGACTCCGGGCGTAAAGGGGATAGAACCCCCAAGTGCTCCAAGTCCGGCCTTGAGCCGGACACCACGCCGGAACCTTCAACGGTTCGGGACTCCGGTAGGCAGCCTCCTTCCAAGAGGAGCAAGCCTACCGAGCCGGTGACCTCCGTCCAACCGGAGGCACCGGACAATTTGCTGGAGACGCTTAACGGCGCCTCCATCTTCGAGGAGCACCGCACTGTTATGAGTGTGGTGGTCCAGAAGGTTCGGTCCACCAAGAGCGGACTAACTGAAGCATGTGCCAGCCTTCTAACAGGCTTTGAGGTAAGTAAAGAATATGTAAAAAATATTACCGCATAGACAGTAGCCCCTGATGCTCTGTTCGGCGTTCGGAAAGAAAAGCCGAATAGAGGATCTAATAATCGCAGGAGTCTAACATAATCAAGTCAATATGCGTATGCAGGCTTCGCTGCTGGCCTCCGCCGAACTGACTGCGGAGGTGGATACGCTGAAGCAGAACCTCGAGCAGTCCAAGCAAGAGCTCGGCCTAGCCAAGCGGCGGCTCGTGGAGAAGGAAGGTAAGAAATACCTTATTGAAATATGTGAAAGGTGCAATTGCAAAACGTGACAGGATTAACGCGGCTATTGTAGGGGCCACAACAGAGGTGGCGACCCTTAAGCAAGCGCTGTCCGAGGCCGAAAAGAGGGCGGCCACGGAGCGCACCCAGCGGGAGAAGCATGAGACGCAGGTTGGCGAGGTGAGGCAAGAGCTCTAGGCTCTCATGAAAAAACATGAGAGTTTGGAGCTTGACTCGAAGACGCGAGAGTCTGAGCTCGCGGCGGCCATTGATGATGCCAAGTCTTCCAAGGCCGAAGCCCAGAAGGCCCTCCAGGAGGTTGAGGCAATAAAAAAGATAGCGGCGGGTAAGGCATTCTTTATCAAAGAAAGCACGTAAAAGTGAATTACTTGTCACTTACCCGAATCTGGAGCTCTCCAGGAGCATTCGCAGACTTGCCCCGTAGCATGTCGGATGCCGCCGCCTTCTACCGCGCCATGGAGGGAAGCTCGACGGAGAAGGTGTTCTGGTCTCAGTATGCTGAGGCCGAACACCCGGTGCCCTTAAGCGACTAGATAAAACAGCTGGTCGAGATCCATAAGGTGGCCGAACAGGCCATGAAGGGCCTCATAGTTCGGCTGTGGCCTGGAGAGGCCATGCCTGGGAGCTACATCGGGCTGGTGAGGCGGCTGGTGGAGGCCTGTCCAAGGCTCGAAGTCATCAAGCGCTCCGTATGCATCAAGGGTGCCCGTAGGGCGCTTGCCCGTGCGAAGGTGCACTAGGGAAAGCTGGATGCTGAGAAGCTTGTGAAGGACGGGCCACCGTCGGGCAAGGAGCATCACGAGCCCGAGATGTATTATGAGGGCATTTTGAAGGGTGCCCACCTTGTGGCGGATGAATGTTCCATGAATGTAATTTTTCAGTGAACTCGCTCGTTTTTTTCCTGTGCGCTGAAAACTTGTTCATGTGCGCTAAGCAATGCTTTTGAATTTAAAATATTACCTTCTGTGCGGCCATTTATCAAATTTGAGAGATGGCGAGTCGTCGGCTTCTGCCCCCATGCCACGAGTGCTGGGGTGTTCGGGATAAACATGAGCGCTCTTTTTCCCATTCTTGGGTCCTTCGAGGGAGGCGCTCAACACAACGAACAAGGCAATCGGACTATAATGCTTGAACACTCTCACTTAGCCATAGAATTCTATAATTTTAAATTTCGGCGAAGCCCGTAGTGTTCGGAAGACCGAGTTCGGGGCGCTATCCACGCCTAGGCCGGACAAAGCTGACTCCTTGCTCTAAGCGGCATAAGTCTTTAGGGACTCGAAAACCTCTCGAACAGCGACAAACTCTTGCCTCATCATGACGGTCAGTTTTAGCTTTCTCTACTGAGGTGCTTAGCCCAGCTCAACTAGGGCACAATCGCAGTAGTTCTCCTAGTGCTACCTTAGCCGATATAACGGAACGTAAGGTACCAAAACATAGGAGCCGGGCAAACCCAACATTTGACCCAAGACATGATTCGGAGCCGATGCATATAATGCTATAAGTTTGGGGTTCCGCACTTGTGAAAGTGTTCGGACTTCTCACACCATGTTGTGGGGTACTTAAGCCCCTGGCGTATTGGCCGTACCAAAGTGTACGGGTGCAACATGTCATTAATGAACATATATTCGTAAAAAAGAGGTAATGCAGTAATAGACGGAAGCTATGCATTGTTTATTTAAAAAAGCAGCGATCAAAGCAGAACGATACAAATAGTGTGATAAGCAAAAGATGGGACTATCAAATATGTCCTTTCCAGAGGTGAGCTGCGGAATGTTATGCGAAACAGGTATACTGCTCGTTATAGAGACCACCTTAGAGTTCCATAGTGCGGCGTAGCTTTCTGCTTCCCTGGTTGTATCGTTTATGCGGCAATTGTACTGCTGGACAAGCCTTCCGAAGAATGGAGTCCTGAAAATAAGAAAAAATTAAGAAATCGGCAGCCCCTAGTGCGGTTTAAGCCGCGTTTCAGGCGTGCTGTGATGGTGCCCCTCCCCCTGTGCCCATGGTATTTCTAGAGCGTAGTTATGTACGCGCAGCACTGGTTTCGCAAGTTCGCGAGGGCTGGGGTTGGGGCCACATTGCTACGCTTTCTCGGAACGTGCCAGGCATTCTTGTTGTAGGTTACTCCGGGCGCGCTTGACGGTGTCCGGACGTTTAATGGCCGGACTGGAGAATTGCCTTGAGAGGCTGCTTTGTACTTCCACTGCGATAGCCACCGTATGCTCCTCCGTTCAGAGAGAGCGTTCGGTGTTTCCATTGACCATGATGACGCCTCGAGGGCCTGGCATCTTGAGCTTGAGGTATGCTTAGTGCGGCACTGCATTGAACTTGGCAAATGCGGTTCACCCGAGCAGTGCGTGATAGCCACTGCGGAACGGGACTATGTCGAAGATTAACTCCTCGCTTTGGAAATTATCCGGAGATCCAAAGACCACTTCAAGTGTAACTGAGCCTGTACAATTGACTTCTACACCTGGTATGATGCCTTTAAAAGTCGTTCTGGTGGGTTTAATCCTCGAGGGATCGATGCCCATTTTCCGCACTGTATCCTGATAAAGCAGGTTCAGGCTGCTGCCGCCGTCCATAAGGACTCTAGTGAGGTGAAATCCTTCAATAATTGGGTCTAGAACCAATGCGGCGAATCCGCCATGACGGATGCTAGTGGGGTGGTCCCTTTGATCAAAAGTGATCGGGCAGGAAGACCATGGGTTGAACTTTGGGGCGACTGGCTCCATCGCGTATACGTCCCTTAGCACACGCTTCCGCTCCCTCTTGGGGACGTGGGTTGCGTATATCATGTTCAGTGTCTGCACTTGTGGGGGAAATCCTTTCTGTTCACTGTTGTTCGGAGGCCGGGGCTCCTCCTCCTCATCGCTATGCAGCCCCTTGTCTCTGCTTTCGGCATTTAACTTGCCTGCCTGCTTGAACACCCAACAATCCCTGTTGGTGTGATTGGCTGGTTTTTTGGGGGTGCCATGTATCTGGCATGAGCAGTCGAGTATTCGGTCCAAACTGGATGAGCCCGGAGTGTTTCTTTTGAATGGCCTTTTCCGCTGACCGGGTTTAGAGCCTTTGAATCCGGCATTAACTATCGTATATTCAGTATTGTCGCCGTTAATGCGGCGCTTTTGCTTGTTACGACACGACCTGCCACTGCCGTCCTTGGTATCCGAATTACCACGGCTCTTGGTCATGTTATTGTTGCGAGCTAGCCAGCTGTCTTCTCCCGCGCAAAAGCGGGTCATAAGTGTCGTGAGGGCTGCCATAGATTTCGGCTTTTCCTGTCCTAGGTGCCATGCAAGCCACTCGTCGCGGATGTTATGCTTGAAGGCTGCTAGGGCCTCTGCGTCCGGACAGTCGACGATTTGATTTTTCTTGGTTAGAAACCGTGTCCAGAATTGTCTGGCCGATTCCTTTGGCTGCTGAATTATGTGGCTTAGGTCATCGGCGTCTGGTAGTCGCACATAAGTGCCCTAGAAATTGTCGAGGAATGCGTCTTCCAGGTACTCCCAACAACCAATTGATTCTGCTGGCAAGCTGTTGAGCCAATGCCGAGCTGGTACTTTAAGCTTGAGTGGGAGGTATTTGATGGCGTGTAGGTCATCACCGCGGGCCATGTGGATATGAAGGAGATAGTCCTCGATCCATACCGCAGGATCTGTTGTGCCATCGTATGATTTGATGTTCACGGGTTTGAAACCCTCGGGGATTTGATGATCCATTACTTCATCTGTGAAGCATAGTGGGTGTGCGGCGCCTCTGTATTGGGCTACATCACGACGCAGCTCAAACGAGCTTTGTCCACTGTGTTCGGCCCGGCCGGATTTACTGTATCTGGCGTGACGAGTACCGTCTCGTGCCGTGGGGTGCCCACATGATCCGTAGATCGATCTTGTTTGCCTTGCCTTATCCTCCAATATATCTCGCAGTTCTGGCGCATTTTCCCATGTCTTGGTAGTTTTTGAGCGGCGCCGGGGTGCGGCTTGAGTGGAGGGCTGACAGGCCTCTCTGTCGCGGCCACGGGGTGGCCGGTCGGCCGCATCATGCGCTGGTGATGTAGGTTTAGGTGCTTCCTCCTCTAATTGGGGTAGCAACCTGCGCTTTGGGTAGCTTTTGGAGGGACGTTCGAGTTCATACTCTTCGGCCGCAAGGACTTCAGTCCATCTATCGGCTAGCAAATCTTGATCAGGTCTAAGCTATTGCTGTTTTTTTTTGAGGCTGCTCGCCGTGGCCATAAGCCTGCATTTGAAACGCTCTTGTTCGACGGGATCCTCCGGCACGACAAATTCGTCGTCGTCGAGGCTTGCCTCGTCTTCGGAGGGAGGCATATAATTATCGTCCTCGACCTCTCTGTTTGCCACTCTCTCATGAGGGCTGGCTTCTCTATCCTCTTGTGCTGAATCTTGCTAGAGGTGGTTGCCTTCGGCACTGTCCGGGGTGTTATTATCCCCCGTGTCGGAATCACCGTTTTTGTTTTGGCGGGATTTAGAGCGGCGCCGCTGACGCCGGCGCTTAGGCTGCTTCTTGGAGGGGTCATCCTCGGCTGTTCCATCGCCATTGCCTTCTTTTGGGGTGTCCACCATGTATATATCATACAACAAGGTGGCTTTCCAGTGCCCTATAGGCGCTGCTTCTTGATCGTCTCCTGCATCGGCGTCCATACCGTCGATGTCTTCAGAGTCAAAGTCGAGCACGTCGGTTAAATCATCGACAGTGGCTACGAAGTGGGTGGTGGGTGGGCTTTGAATTTCTTCATCATCCGCATCCCAACCTTGCCGACCATAGTCCGGCCGGGGCTCTCCTGACAAAGAGAGAGACTTTAGTGAATTCAGAATATCGCCGAAGGGCGAGTGCCGAAAGATGTCCGCGGCGGTGAACTCCATGATCGCCGCCCAATCGGGTTTGATCGGTCGGGGCGCAGAGGGCTCGGAGCCCGCAGAGGAGTCCGGCTCCTTGGAGTCACGGGCTTCGTAGAGAATAGGGCTGGTGTTCGGCTCGATCGTCATAGAGATTGCAGCCCCCTAGGCGGTGTCTAACCACCCATCCTTGGTTGGTGTGATCGGCTCCGAGCTAGGGGTCGGAGCGGACACGGGTGCGGCCTCCAGGGCACTGTTCGGCAGCAGAGCTAAATCATGCCCATCGTGACAGTGCAGCGCGCTCGGCTGTGGCTCGAATCCGTCGAAGATCAAGTCTCCGCAAATGTCGGCCGTGTAGTTCAAACTTCCAAATCTGACCTGATGGCCAGGGGCGTAGCTTTCGATCTGCTCCAGATGACCAAGCGAATTGGCCCGCAGTGCAAAGCCGCCGAATACGAAGATCTGTCCGGGGAGAAAAGTCTCACCCTGGATCGCATCGTTGTTGATGATCGGAGAAGCCATCAGGCCTAAAAGTGACGACACAGAGGTACTCTCAATGAAAGCACCAATGTCGGTGTCAAAACCGGCGGATCTCGGGTAGGGGGTCCCGAACTGTGCGTCTAGGTCGGATGGTAACAGGAGGCAGGGGACACGATGTTTTACCCAGGTTCGGGCCCTCTTGATGGAGGTAAAACCCTACGTCCTGCTTGATTAATATTGATGATATGGGTAGTACAAGAGTAGATCTACCACGAGATCAGAGAGGCTAAACCCTAGAAGCTAGCCTATGGTATGATTGTTGTTCGTCCTATAGACTAAAACTCTCCGGTTTATATAGACACCGGAGAGGGCTAGGGTTACACAGAGTCGGTTACAATGGTAGGAGATCTACATATCTGTATCGCCAAGCTTTCCTTCCACGCCAAGGAAAGTCCCTTCCGGACACGGGACGAAGTCTTCAATCTTGTATCTTCATAGTCCAGGAGTCCGGCCGAAGGTATAGTCCGGCCATCCGGACACACCCTAATCCAGGACTCCCTCACCATCCTATCACCTGTGATAATTACTTATGGAATCAATTCATCTTTATCATTAGGAACAACAGTAATACCTCCCTTCTTAGGGACACAATGGACAAGACTTACCCACTGACTATCAGCAACGGGATAAATTATACCTGCCTCCAGAAGCTTGAGTATTTCTTTTCTTACCACTTCTTTCATTTTAGGATTCAGACGTCGTTGAGGATCATGAACTGGTTTGGCATCTGCCTCCAAATTTATTTTATGTTGACATACAGTGGGACTAATGCCCTTAACATCATCAAGAGTATATCCAATAGTAGCATGGTGCTTCTTCAGAGTTTTCAATAATCTTTCTTCTTCATGCTCTGAAAGGTTAGCACTAATAATAACAGGATATATCTTTTTTCATCAAGATAAGCATATTTAAGATTATCAGGCAAAGGTTTAAGCTCAAACACGGGATCACCCTTGGGTGGAGGAGGATCCCCTAAAATTTCAACAGGCAAATTGTGTTTCAGAATAGGTTCCTGTTTAAAGAATACTTCATCTATTTCCCTTCTTTCATTCATGAACATATCATTTTCATGGTCTAGCAAATAGTGTTCTAAAGGATCACTAGGAGGTACGACAATAGAAGCAAGACCAATAATTTCATCCTTACTAGGTAATTCTTCCTCACGATGTTGTTTACTAAATTTAGAGAAATTAAACTCATGAACCATATCATCCAAGCCAACAGTAACAACATTCTTTGTGCAATCTATGGTAGCATTAACAGTATGTAAGAAGGGTCTACCAAATATAATGGGACAAAAGCTATCTTGTGGGGAACCAAGAACAAGAAAATCAGCAGGATATTTAGTTTTCCCACACAAGACTTCAACATCTCTAACAATTCCCATTGGTGAAATAGCATCTCTATTAGCAAGTTTAATAGTAACATCAATTTCTTCTAACTCAACAGGTGCAATGTCATGCATAATTTCTTTTTATAAGTCAATAGGTATTGCACTAGCACTAGCACCCATATCACATAAGCCATGATAACAATGATCTCCTATTTTAACAGAAATAACAGGCACGCCTACCATAGGTCTATGTTTATCTTTATCACAAGGTTTAGCAATTCTAGCAGTTTCACCTTCGAACTAAATAACATGCCCATCAATATTATCAGACAAGAGATCTTTAACAATAGCAATATTAGGTTCCACTTTAACTTGCTCAGGAGGTGTATAAGTTCTAATATTGCTTTTACGAACAACAGTTGAAGCTTTAGCATGAGCCTTTATTCTAACAGGGAAAGGTGGTTTCTTAACATAAGAAGTAGGAACAATAGGATCATTATAAGTGACAGTCTTTTCTTCAACTTTAATAGGTGCATCTACTTTTACTTCTATGGGAGGATGATATTTAAACCACTTCTCCTTAGGGAGATCAACATAAGTAGCAAAAGATTCACAGAAAGAAGCTACTATCTCAGAGTCAAGTCCATATTTAGTGCTAAACTTACGGAAAATATCGGTATCCATAAAAGATTTAACACAATCAAACTTAGGTGTCATACCTGACTCCTTACCTTCGTCGAGGTCCCAATCTTCATAGTTGCGTTTAATTCTATCCAATAAATCCCATCTGAATTCAATAGCCTTCATCATAAAAGAGCCAGCACAAGAAGTATCGAGCATGGTGCGATTGTTTTCAGAAAGCCGAGCATAAAAACTTTGCATAATTATTTCTCTCGAGAGCTCATGATTGGGGCATGAATATAACATTGATTTAAGCCTCCCCCAAGTTTGAGCAATGCTTTCTCCTTCGCGAGGCCAGAAATTGTATATATAATTGCGATCACGATGAACAAGATGCATAGGGTAATACTTTTGATGAAATTTCAATTTCAATCTTTTGTAGTTCCATGATTTCATATCATCACATAGCCTATACCATATCAATGTGTCTCCCTTCAAAGATAAAGGGAAGACCTTCTTCTTAGCAACATCATCAGGATGCTTTGTTCCATCTCCTGTAAAAGGGTTAGCTAGCAGTTTTTCCATCATACCTGAAGGAAATTCAAAAGGAGTTTCATTTCCAATAGGTACAGTTGGTTGAGGAGCAACTCTTTGCTCTACTGGACGGGGTGAAGATACCCCAAACAAGCCCCTCAGAGAATTACTTTCCATAGTAACAAGTGACAGTAAATTTCAGCACACTATATAAATTTTTCTTTACCAAATTCCACCTACCAAAGACGCTACACTCCCCGGCAACGGCGCCAGAAAAGAGTCTTGATGACCCACAAGTATAGGGGATCTATCGTAGTCCTTTCGATAAGTAAGAGTGTCGAACCCAACGAGGAGCAGAAGGAAATGATAAGCGGTTTTCAGCAAGGTATTCTCTGCAAGTACTGAAATAAGTGGTAACACATAGTTTTGTGATAAGATAAATTGTAACGAGCAACAAGTAACAAAAGTAAATAAAGTGCAGCAAGGTGGCCCAATCCTTTTTCTAGCAAAGGACAAGCCGGAAGAAACTCTTATAATAGGAAAAGCGCTCCCGAGGACACATGGGAATATCGTCAAGCTAGTTTTCATCACGTTCATATGATTTGCGTTCGATACTTTGATAATTTGATATTTGGGTGGACCGGTGCTCGGGTGCTGTTCTTACTTGAACAAGCATCCCACTTATGATTAACCTCTATTGCAAGCATCCGCAACTACAACAATAGCATGAAACATATGGATCTAAATCATCCCTTTATGAAGCAACACATAAACTAGGGTTTAAGCTTCTGTCACTCTAGCAACCAATCATCTACTTATTACTTCCCAATGCCTTCCTCTAGGCCCAAATAATGGTGAAGTGTTATGTAGTCGACGTTCACATAACACCACTAGAGGCTGGACAACATACATCTTATCAAAATATCAAACGAATACCAAATTCACATGACTACTAATAGCAAGACTTCTCCCTTGTCCTCAGGAACAAACGTAATTACTCACAAAGCATATTCATGTTCATAATCAGAGGGGTAATAATATGCATATATGATCTGAACATATGATCTTCCACAAAATAAACCAACTAGCATCAACTACAAGGAGTAATCAACACTACTAGCAACCTACTAGCACCAATCCCGGACTTTGAGACAAGAATTGGATATAAGAGATGAACTAGGGTTTGGAGATGAGATGGTGCTGGTGAATATGTTGATGGAGATTGCCCTCTCCTGATGAGAGGAGCGTTGGTGATGACGATGGTGATGATTTCCCCCTCCCGGAGGGAAGTATCCCCGGCAGAACAGCTCTGCTGGAGCTCTAGATTGGTTCCGCCAAGGTTCCGCCTCGTGGCGGCGGAGTCTCGTACCGAAAAGTTCCTTCTGATTTTTTATCATCGAAAGACTTCATATAGAAGAATATGGACGTCGGAGAGCCACCAGGGGGCCCACGAGGTAGGGGGGCGTGCCCTAGGGGGGGCGCCCCCACCTTCGTGAGCAGGGTGTGGGCCCCCTGGCCTTCATCTTCGGCGAGGATTTTTCTTTATTTATTTTAAGATGTTCCGTGGAGTTTCAGGACTTTTGGAGTTGCGCAGAATAGGTCTCTAATATTTGCTCCTTTTCCAGCCCAGAATTCCAGCTGCCGGCATTCTCCCTCCTTGTGTAAACCTTGTAAAATAAGAGAGAATAGCCATAAGTATTGTGACATAAAGTGAAATAATAGTCCATAATGCAATAAATATCGATATAAAAGCATGATGCAGAATGGATGTATCATTCCATAGGCTGGTCGATACATGACGGGCCTAAGAAAATACAAACAGGCCTATGGACCTCCCATCCGAGGTCATGGGCTACACATGTTAAAAATGAAAGCCTAGACGGGGCAGCCCAAAACCACGTCCAACACTTGCCAAAACTCCGTCCCTCGTTTTCTCTGTGTTTTCTAGACTCGACATTGGGCATTTTGACTGTGCATCTTACGAAGATGTGCTATGCATGAATGTTGATCAGCATGATGTTAACTGGCTGGTAGTTCCATTTTCGACCATGAATAAAACTTCCAACATGATGTTAACCCTGTTTGAAAAGGTCGTGTTAATATAAATGCCCTGCCTCTGAAAGTTGCAATTTCTTATCTGAAACTGAACTTGCAGTTTCTTATCTGAAACTGAAACTTGCAGTTTCTTCTCTAAGAATCACATTGTTTGCACTTTTATACTCCTATGAAACTACATTTTTTTAAGTGCTAAAATAGATCTCTAGAATTCATAAAATACTTCATATGCTCAATACTGCAAATCTGAAATTCAAAAGACATTCATATCTGAAAGTACTCTCAAAATACACAACACAAAACACAAACCACAATTGACAACCTGCAAATACTGACAACCCTAAGCTCCTCCTGACAATTCACAACCTGCCTGACTATTGGGCTGGGGGGCAGCCCCCTCCTGTTCCTCGGCGGCAGACAGCCGCCCCGTGATACGATGTGAACGGCGAGGGAGACGATGGCGGGGAAACATCACCGGGCCAACTACTTTTCTCCTCTTGCAGTTGGGTTCGGTCGACGAAGACTCCACCGGCTCGCTCTGGCAGGACACCCTCACAAACGGCACCCTGTAGATGCTCGATCCTTCAATCTCTGGTGGATGCTCCATCTGGGATCGATACTCCCACCACCACTCCCTCACGATCGGTTTCGGTGAATCTGTTTGCTCCATGGCCTAGAGGAGCAGCTCTATGTACTCCAGCGCGACTCCCTCCGGGAGTATCGCTGCCTTTTCACTCTGTTGCAGATATTTGGCCATGGATGTCGCCGTCGCTGCTAGTTGGTCCTTGTTGTCAAACCAAGACTGTATCTCAAACATCCTAGCTAGCTTCACAGGGTCACCGTCTGCAAACCTCACGTATCGGTTGTACTCCTCCATCGATCTACTTCTCCACAACACCTTCACTCGTCGGTGGTGGTTTTTGAATGGAAGAGGAGAGGAGCAGCGCTAGTTTTGGATTAGAACGGGAGAGGAGCGACGCTGGTTTTGGACTGGAACAGGAGAGGAGGGGCGGTGGTTTTGAAATGGAAGAGGAGAGGAGCGACGCTGCATTTAGATTGGAATAGGAGAGGAGCGGCGGTGGTTTAAGAGGAGAAGATAATTAAATCACCACATATTAGTCCCATTTTTATTAGTCCCGCTGTAATTAAATCACCACATATTACACTGATTCCGCTGCTCGTTGCGTACGCTGATTGGGAGAAATAAATTCCCAGCCGTAGCATGCACTAGGGATGTGCGTGTGAGGCTTGCATGCAGCTACATGCGGAGGGAGGCGAGACGATTCAATTAATTAATGCCGCTCCTACTCGTCCCCGCACGTCCTTCAATACTATGGCGGTTCGCTCCTAGTCGTCCCGATCATTCACATTACGGCAGTTCCACTAATCCTAACCCTCCTCCCAAATCCATGGCATCCCAAATTTCCACGATCAATGGTGAGTACAAGGTTAGAACCATCACCGGCAATGAGTTCGACATCATCTACACCCGTTCTTCCGCGGCGGTGAAAGGATGCCTTTCTCTCTTCAGACGCATGTTCGAAGACTCAGATGATGAGCGGGTCACTGGGCTAGATGTTGAGTACACCACGGTCCTGGGACCAGAGAAGGATCTAAAGGACGAAGAGAGGAAGAAGCCCGCCGTGATCCAGGTTTGCGTGCATGACTTATGCTTGGTCTACCACATATGCCATGCCGATGTTGAGTGCCAGGATTTTAAGGACTTCTTCGAGAGCAACCTAGTCAAATTCGTTACTGTAGACTTTGGTAACGACAAAGAATTCCTGCGTCGGATAGGCCTCGTTGTAGGCAACACCTTCGACCTCCAGAAGAATCGGCTGGTGTCCTCTCGTCAGCCTTCAATGCTGACCCTGGCAGGAGCCATGGTTCATCCTTCGAACGGTAAACTGGAGAAACCTCCATACACGTTTCATCATCATGCATGGCAGCGGAATGTACTAGATATAGACCACATCCACTACGCTGCAATGGATGGCTACCTTTGCTTCAATATCTACAAGGGTTGGATGAAGAGCAACAGCCAAGTGTGCGGTTCAAGCAAAGAAGTATCAGCCAAGAGGAAGAGGGACAAGGACAAAGTCGAGGACGTGGACGAGGACTCCGAGTAAGGTGGCAGTGTCATTGCTCATGGTGGTTCTAATGCAGTGTCTACCGGAATAGTTGCAAAGTTTAACTTCAGGTGTGCTTAATTTAATTTGAGGGGTGTGTTGTGCTAAGCCTCTAGCAGAACTATGTTATGTTTCTTCTCGTTATTTTAACTCTTCAGTACGTACATACTAGTATTTCTTACATTTCATCTTTTAGTTGGTATAGTACTATGACTCGTTTCTTCACATTATATACGTACAATATATATGGCCAACATCATATAGCCAGCAGTTTAGTTGTCAAAGAATTTCAGGGTGATTAGTTTTGTCAAAGAATTCCAGGATACTTAGAGGGTGCTTGTTAAAAACAGTCTCTTTAAGAGGCTAAAGTTCCAAGCACCCCTGACTAAAGAGGGGCTAAAACTAGTCTTGAGATTAAAATTTTTTAGTCAGGGGTACCCCTACTAAAATGTGGATTAGTCCTCTCTCTACTCATTTAACTCCTCTCCTTTAACACAGGCGAGTTCTGGATTGGAGGGTTTGGAGGATAATAAATGCTCATTAACTTGATTTTAGCCTTTTTCATATTTGGATCCAAGCATGGGTGAGGCTAGCATGTTTTAGTCCCACTACTTTTAGTCATGGGACTAAAACGAATCCAAGCACCATCTTAGTTTTATTTGAGGGGTGGGTTGTGCTGGACACCATTATTGTGACTAGCCTTTTTAATAGTACTATATGCATAATTTGGCGACGAGCGCTCTCTATATGTACCACCTTTTTTTTAATTTCAAGTTTTACTCCATGGCGCAATCCATCGATACTACTGCTGTACAAAAGTATACATTTTTTAAAAGGCTAGAGGGTGGGGCAGTCTAGCTTGGTCGGTTTTACGAGAGGCGAGGGCCTTTGTGATTTGACGGCTCATTACTGCTGGAAGGCGGGGCCTTGTGATTTGACTGCTCATATAAATGCGCCGACGACCTGATCAAGGAGGAGCAAAGAACCGTGCGGTATACTCAAGTTTTCCATTGGAGTAGTACTGCGACGGAGGAGCACGAAACACGGCAGCCCAGTGCCATATGTCGATAAAAAATGATCTAATTTGCTAGTCATCTCATTGTTATCTTTGTTCTATTCATTCCCTAAAAAAACCATTGTTCTATTCATGCCTCGCAGAGAACGTGACATGTGCGGCGAAACACCCGAAGCAAAAGATGAAACACAGGAGCAAAATAAGAAGGAAGATTATCACCCCAAATAATCTAATTCGCCGTGGAGTCGTAACTGCTTCTTCATCGCCTCCACGACCTCCATCTCCTTGCGCGTCTCCTCTGCCATCTTCTTCATTCTGTCCATGACGCGGGATTTCTCGACGCGAGCCTTCATCATCTGTTCCACGGCCGCATTACGTACCTTGACAACAGTCGGGTGCTCGATGCGGATCTTCGCCAACTCCTCCTTCTGTTCCATGACGAGGGCCTGTAGCATCTTCATCGAGGAACTACTATTCTCATGCAGCTTCTTCCAGCCGGCGTTCGTCTCCTTCAACAGGTCGATCTCGTGGCAGAGCTTCGCCTTGTCCTCCTCAAGTCATAGGATTTCGCCGGTCGCCTTCTTCTCCGAGGCAATGCTCTTCTTCAGCAGCATCACCAAGCCGACGGTCAACTCCCCCTGCTGATTGAGCTCAGCGGGCATGTCGTCGAGGCTCTCCTTCAGAAACTCCATCAAGCCTTGGATGAACTCCTTCTGCTTATTGAGGTGCTTATTGAGCTGATCGGGCATGTCGTCGAGGGATAATGACTCCAACTCCACCGGCTCGGCATGTTCGCCCCGCGGCTAGGGCGCTCCTGGGAGCCATCGCTTGCCTGTGAGAGATCTTTCAAGGTCTCTGCGTGGCGGCGAGCCCTCTTTTTTTTTCCGCAGCCTTGGTTGCGACTCCCTTGTTACGAGTAGTTCTCGACCTAGAGCGCTCCTCACCGGCCATGGCAACGACGGACGAAGAAGAAGCACTTATGAGGAGGAAAGGTAGAGTAATTTTCAGTTAGGTAGTTCCCCTTTTTATAACCTAAGTACTAGCACTAGTACTAATACCTGCATAGTGGGAACACGTTCAGGTTTGGTACGTACTAGTAGGTGTGAGCAGGCTTTCGAATGTGATGGGAACAAGGTAAAGATTAATTGATGGTTTTGGTTTCGAGGCCCGAAACGGCTCTCAATGAGTTTAGCGGAACATAAATTTCAAGTACTGCACTGCTCAAATGTGTAAATATTATGTTACTGTCAAAAATTGGCACAAAATATGAAGGAGACCAATGGAAGTACTACTAGCAACCCACGATTTAACTACTCGGATGCACGCAGTGGAGTAATAATGTCTTTCTTCCGCCCTCACGTCCACTCAATTTGCATGCGCTGTATTAATTGGCCATCAATGAAGTGAACAACTTTACATGCGTCAAATTATCACATGGGGTGGATCTTGGTACAAAATTGCGCCCGCCCGTGTACCCGCGTGTGCGTGCGAGGGAATGAGTGTGTGTGTGTGGCATGCGTGCACATCTTCGCTTCGTGCATGTACCGCCAGTATGGATCAGGGAGGACGAGTACATTCTTCTGGAACCAGCAGCACGTCACTGTAATCAATCCACGCAAGGAGGTTGCAAAAACACCTCCACATGTGCCACGTGGCTTCATGAACTGTAAGAGAGACACTGTGTAGCGTGCCATTGGTAGAAGTACTAGTAAGGTACACGTGCATTGCACGCATCAAATTTTGCAACCAAATTATGAATAAATACCACACTATAGCATGTAAGCTTTGAGTCATATATGCCTGATGTAGCCCTTCGTTTAATTCTTATAGTTCATTTCATTCAAAATCAATTAGTTTTTATAAAAAAGCTAAGAACGCGGGAATAGGAAAAACATGGGATTATAGTGGAATGTCGTCTTGAATCCTATAGGATTGTACGAGTGTTTGATTGTGCATACAAAAAACGCAGAATTCTTACAAAGAGGTTTGAGTGGATGGGATGTTTCCTATGATATCTAGTGCAAATGAATCATATGGAAAAATTCCTATGGTTTGCAATCCTATGAATCAAACAACCAAGATAGGTGAATCAAAGAAGCCCTTAATCTATTTTATGATTCATGGAATTGTGCATTGTAAAGTGTAAAGTAAAAACAAATAATGGCAATTCAACTAGAAAAAAAGTTTGGGCAGTTATGATACGGAAGATTCAAGAACAAAAGAGAACCATTGTTGTTTTGAGGTTTGTGCATTATGCTTAAGTTCAACCATGGAGTCTGCTAGATTATACATGTGGCAAAATCCGGTGGGGGGCTAGAAGATGGTGCGAGGGGCCGAGTGGAGGGAGACTATGAAGGAATGCACAAGTGCGAGATCGATATTTAGAGAGAAGGGGCGAACACGTGCGCTGCTGCATGCAGTGGCGGAGCCATGAAAAATAAATTAGCTAGGGGGCCAAGCATTGCTAATCCTTTACGAGGAGGGTCAATTCATGAACTTAAACCATTTTTAGAAGCAATTGTCTAATGATCACATTCATATTATCCTCGATATATAGTGATTTTAGGGGGGAGGGGGCAGGGCCCTTACTGCCCCTTGTCTTCGTCATTGTGTACGCGTTTGAGAGATGAAGCGGAAGGCATGGATGATGAGAGGGGGACGTTGGATATATAATTAATGTGGGTGTATTAGATATATATGTTAATCCTATATAGAGAGGTATAGATTGATCGATGTGGATGTGGGAAAGAGGGTGAAACCTCACTGGATATATCGATTGATCGGTTTGTGTGGAAAACTATGAAAGACCTAGCTATATACACACATACATAGAGGAACATCGATCGTTGCGCATGCACGCGTGAGAGATAAAGAATGCCCGATATGATGGAGAGGGGGATGTGTGTGGGTGTGGGCCTTCATGGGAGACCGACCTGAAGAAAAAGATTGCATGCGTGCGATGAATAATGCCGACTGGTAGTGTGTGTGCATGCATGCACGAGAGAAAGTTAGTGGTACAATTATAAAGAGAAGACTACTGTGTGGGTGTAAAAGAATAGGTGAGGTCATAATCAATGTAAACTGAATTCAAATATTTGAATAAGAGATCCCGATGTTTGAAACCCATGCATGCATGAATATAACGGAGATCTGCGCGGTGTGGTTTGGAAACGAGCATGTTGTAATGTATACACATTGAACAAGGTCAGACTGATTTGAATTTGACATACGGATGGCAGACATCATTTGGCCATGTCGCATCCATGCATGGACACACTATTCTAATTGGAGATGATGGGAGGCTTTCGCATCACATATCTATATCTATACCCAAATATATATTATATATTATATTTTTTTATATTGTATGTGGGTAAGTTTAACTTTGAAAGATGGTCGTTGGATGAGGCGAATCCAATGGTCCAAAGATGGCAAATTTGAGCACTACTGGCTGTTGGATATCATCTAGATTCCACCAGATTTCACCACATGTATAATCTAGAAGACTCCATGGTTGAACTTAAGCATAATGCACAAACATCAAAACACAAGCACTTCTTATTTGTTCTAGAATCTTCCGTATCAGAATTGCCCAAATGTTTTTCTACATGATTTGCCATTATTTGTTTTTACTTTATGTCTTACGACTCACAATTCCATGAATCTTAAAATAGATTAGCTTTCTTACGAGAACTAGATGATTTTGAATGAAATGAACTATAAGAATTAAAAGAACATCTACATAATGCATATATGACTCAAAGCTTGCATGCTATAATGTGGTATTTATTCATAATTTGGTTGCCAAATCTCATGCGTGGAATGCACGTGTACCTTACTCTATTCTAAATGGTGTTTGTGTGTGTGTGTTGTGCGTGTTGAGGTGCAAATTGTCTTTTTTTGGGTACATGTTAAGCTTGTTCTTTCGAAATTTCAAGCTGCGCCTTGTTATGCTGAAAATTCAAGCTAGCGTCTCTGTCTATCGTGCTACGAAACTCCCGCCTCTTCAACCCGCGCCTTGTTAGCCCGAAATATTTAAGATATATCTTTGTCTCGTTGTGCTTCGACAACTCCCTCCATCTCAACCCGCGCCTCGCTATTCCAAAATTACAACACGCGCGAAAACTCCCACCTCCTGTGAAATCCCGACACGTGAAGTGCCCGTGGTACCCCTGAACCGAAAGAACCGCCTCAAATCGGTGGGGGTACTTTCGTAACTTACCGCATATTTTGGACAAGCGCGTCTCTAAGCCATGGTTCCCCACTGCCATCCCATCCGCCCACCCATTTGTGCACCGAGGCCGCGAAAACCCGCGATGAAACCCCACACCCTGCTCCGTCCGCCACCCAGCCGGAGCCTCTTCCCCGACGACGTCGTCCACAGCAACACCTCGACGTCCCTCATCCACCGTACCGGATGAGGATCCGTCGTCGATCTCATCGTCCCGCCGATTCAGCCACCCCGTCCTCCACATCCAAGGAGCTGCCCCGATGTTCCCTTCGTCTTTCGCGCCACCTCCATTCCCATACCGCCGTCTTCACCTGCACCACTGAAAGAGCATCATTATCACCGTTTCCTTGGATGAAGCTGCGTCCTAATCGGCGCCACCAAAGAGGTTGTACACTAATCGCCGCATTTTCTTCTTGATTCGATCTCATGGTGCTGCTGGTGCTCGGTCCCGAGCCGACACGGCGCGGCTCCATCCACGGCGGCATCGTCGACCACTTCCTCCACGACGTCGCTCGCTCGGCGGCGACGTCCACATCAGTAGGAGCTGCTGCTGCTTTAGCTCTCGCTCATGCTGCTGCTCTGCTCTTGCTCTCGGTCCCCTGCCTGGTCTGCTCTTGTGTGACGCCTCAAGACCGGAGCTTCAGATGCCTTCCATGATTTCCGGGTTTCGTCGTGTGATTTGTTTGGTCCGTTGCTTTTCATCTTTGCATCATGTCATCATGCAACCCGTTTTAAAACTCACTAAATGAATTGCATGGATCTTCGGTCCATTTAAACCGAGAGAATTCACATGGTGATTCTCTTTATAACATATCCTCCCGATATTAGGGAGCTATATTAAATATTTCATTTTCGGATTCACCCATGAACACACTTGCAATAATCACATGCCTTTTTTTCGCTTCAAGGTTGTCCCCAAAACTTTTCATGTTATTTTTTTTGTCACTTCCCCGAGCTCCACCTAAATTCTCAACATTTCTGGGCACTTCAAAAACCTAGTCCTAGTTCAAACCATTTGACTAAATTCAAATGAGTTTGAATTCATATATTCCGATCTGGCCACTTCTAATTTTCTCGGACCAAGTATATTTTTACAAGTCCAAGAATATTTGCCCCGTGCTCCAATTCTTCTCCTATCTCTATCTATATTTTTCCAAACCCCCTGTTTATTTGCTAAAACAGGGAGAGGTATCTAAAGAGAGAAAGAGAGTGCAGGCCTCAGCCCATCCAAGCCGCACCATCCCCGTGGCCCAGCAGGCCCATCCAGCCAACAAGCCCAAACCCCCCTTCTAACCCTAGGCCCATCTAACCCATCTAATCTAAGCCCCATCTTCTGATCCCCTCATCCTCTTCCCTCGTTCCTTCCTCGCGCCGCCAGGAGAGACAGAGAGGAGCGCATCGCCCGCTCCTCCTGATCCGCGTCCCTCCTCCCTCTCGGTCTTCTTCGCCAGTGCGCCCCTCTCCTTTCCCTCGCGCCACCACTCACTCCACACGCCATGAGAGCCCCGTGCCCAATCCCTTTTCCTCCTCCCGTCAACCCTCCATCACTCGCCGCCCCGCCTCCAATTCTGCAGCCGCCGAGCGCCACCAGCAGCAGTTTCAGGTGTCCCCGTCGCCGAGCCCCTCGCCGCGCTTCTGCACCTCGTCTCCGACCCTGCCCGTCGGAGCCCAACCTACTGGTGCCCGCAGCTGTGTCATGCCCGTCGACTAGCGACGCTCCGGCCGCCTTCGCCGGAGTACCACCAGGGAGCCAGGCCCCTGTCCGCCAGCGCCGCGACTCCCTCCTATGCTCGCGAGCCTTGCTTCGCTGCTGCGCCTCCCTGGCCTCGCTGCCTCCGCAAGGCACCAGTAGCATGTCCACTTTGCTGTTCAGTGCCGCTGCGCCTTCGGTCTGTCACATGGTGAAGGAAACCAGCAGCAGCAAGCCCCATCGAGCTCCTACAATAGCTGTCCGAGTCCTGGGCAAAAACCGCCCAAGTCGTCGCCTCCTTGCACCATGTAGTGTCACCGTGGACGCATGCACCACTGGATCGGAACCGCGCGAGCACCAAGTACCACTACAAACCAGAGGAATTCGGATGCATCAAGTCCCCGGGAAGAATTCGGATGCATCAAGTCCCCGGGAAGACCCGTTTTTCGTCAAGTTCGACTACCCGTATCATCAAGAACCACTACGGTCGGAGACCTCGGACCCGTCAAGTACCCCTTCGGGCTATCAATACCGCAAGCGCCAAGTAACACGATGACCCCCGAAGACTTCGAATTTGACAAGTCCGATGACGCTCTTGTACAACTATGTTGCCTAGTCCGGGACCGCCAAGACCGACGACGCAGAAATGCCAAGTACACCTACGCGCGAAGACGCCTAAGACCAACTCGGGATTCATCGAGTACCTCTACCGTCGACCCTTGAAAACCCCGTGGACGTCAAGTTCCGACGCGTGACCCCGAACCTCTACGAAAATGTTGTATGACTACTTCCGTGGCCGAAGACCCGTGTACCACTACCGTCGCCGAGATCGCGAGAACCTCTACCGTTGACCCTAGAGCATGTGGGAACGACTACTTCCACTA
Organism: Triticum dicoccoides; assembly: GCF_002162155.2. Taxonomy (NCBI): domain Eukaryota; kingdom Viridiplantae; phylum Streptophyta; class Magnoliopsida; order Poales; family Poaceae; genus Triticum; species Triticum dicoccoides. The sequence continues at coordinate 70,892,099 of NC_041380.1, read as the reverse complement.
CCGCCGTCGCGAGAACGTCTACTTCCTCTACTTTGCACCGAACAAGAACTAGCCCGCTTGCATGCTTCGAAGGTATAACCTCGAGACGACGTCCGTGAACGAATGCTTGCGATGTTTGAGATGCTTGTGTTTGCACCGTGTCCAATTTGTCACTCGTTTCCTTGTCGCCAACTCGTGGGAACCCGGTAACCGAGATCACCCTACCATCTTTTGCACGCTCCTGCCACACTTTCTTTTGCACTGACATCTCATTGAGTTGTTGGAACCGGAACGTTGCGGTGGCACCATTTCGTTATCGTCGCTGTGGCACCCCTTTTGTTTCCGCCACGATGACAAATGCTTCATAATATGCCCGTGTCAACATTTTCATAAAACTGCATAAACTTGCGAATGACATTCGCATCATGATAATAACATTTAAATGTTTAAAATTGTTGTTGCAATAAATTGCTAATGCATATGGGGATTTACCGGTTTTGTTGTTGGTTATATCCTGGCCCATTTAAATATTTAGATGGTATAGTTTTGTTATGCTTCACCTCTTGCCATGTTAAACAACATTTAAGATTGTTGGGTACCTAAACGAGAGAGAACTAAATAATTGATGTGGTGTTCCGTCAATATGCAACTCGTTGCATATTGAGCTCCATTTAACTTGCAGTTTTGTTTGTGCCCTTTGCCATGCCATGCTTCATTAAACCGGACATGCCTCATACTTGATTGTGCATCATGCCATGCTTATGTGATGGTTGTTTACTATGTTGTTTGCTTCTTTCCGGTGTTGCTTCTTCGGGTTTAGTTCCGATAACGTCGCGTTGTGAGGATTCGTTCAACTACGTCTGTTTGTCTTCTTCATGGACTCGTTCTTCTTCCTTGCGGGATCTCAAGCAAGATGACCATACCCTCGAAATCACTTCTATCTTTGCTTGCTAGTTGCTCGCTCTTTTGCCATGCCTATGCTGTGATATCTACCACTTGCTTATCATGCCTCCCATATTGTTAAGCCAAGCCTCTAACCCACCTTGTCCTAGCAAACCGTCGTTTGGCTATGTTACCGCTTTGCTCAGCCCCTCTTATAGCGTTGTTAGTTGCAGGTGAAGATTGGAGTTTGTCCTTGTTGGAACATGATTATTGTTGGGATATCACAATATCTCTTATTTAATTAATGCATCTATATACTTGGTAAAGGGTGGAAGGCTCGGCCTTATGCCTGGTGTTTTGTTCCACTCTTGCCGCCCTAGTTTCCGTCATATCGGTGTTATGTTCCCGGATTTTGCGTTCCTTACACGGTTGTGTTATAATGGGAACCCCTTGACAGTTTGCTTTGAATAAAACTCCTCCAACAAGGCCCAACATTGGTTTTACCATTTGCCACCTAGCCTTTTCTTTCCCTTGGGTAGGCCTGCCCAAGAGTCATCTTTATTTAAACCCCCGGGCCAGTGCTTCTCTAAGTGTTGGTCCAACCCAGAGCACCGTGCGGCGCCGTCCCTTGGCAACTTGGGTTACGTTGGCTCCCGTACGCTTAGCTTATCCGGTGTGCCCTGAGAACGAGATATGTGCAGCTCCTATCGGGATATGTCGGCACAACATGCGGTCTTGCTGGTCTTGTTTTACCATTGTCGAGGATGTCTTGTAACCGGGATTCCGAGTCTGATCGGATTGTCTTGGGAGAAGGAATATCCTTCATTGACCGTGAGAGCTTGTGATGGGCTAAGTTGGGACACCCCTGTAGGGATTTAAACTTTTGAAAGCCGTGCCCGCGGTTATGGGCAGATCAGAATTTGTTAATGTCCGGTTGTAGAAAACCTAAAGTTGATCTTAATTAAAATACATCAACCGCGTGGGTAACCGTGATGGTCTCTTCTTGGCGGAGTCCGGGAAGTGAACACGGTGTTGGAGTTATGCTTGACGTAGGTTGTTCTAGGATCACTTCTTGATCATAGTTTCTTGAACGTGCTTTGCCTTCTCTCCTCGCTCTCATTTGCGTACGGTAGCCACCATATATGCTAGTCGCTTGCTGCAGCTCCACCTCATACCTTTACCTTACCTATAATCTTAAATAGTCTTGATCGCGAGGGTGTGAGATTGCTGAGTCCCTGTGACTCACTAATACTTCCGAAACCAGTTTGCAGGTGCCGAGGTTATCGAGTAGGTGATGCAACCAAGCTCAAGGAGGAGCTCTATAAAGATCTTGTCCTTTGTGTTGTTTCGTTCTAGTTGATCAGTAGTGGAGCCCAGTTGGGGTCGATCGGGGATCTGTGTAGCTTTTGGGGTAGTCTTCTTTTATTTTGGTTCTGTAGTCGGCCTTGATTGTATCTGGACGACGTATTGTTTTATTCATGTATTTGTGTGACGTGGTGAGTGTAAGCCAACTATGTATCTCTTTCCCTTTATGTATTACATGGGTTGTTGTGAAGATTACCTCACTTGCGACATTGCTTTCGATGCGGTTATGCCTCTAAGTCGCACTTCGACACGTGGGAGATATAGCCACATCGAGGGCGTTACAAGTTGGTAATCAGAGCCTTCCCCGACCTTAGGAGCCCCCTGCTTGATCGAATCGCTGGCGTTGTTGAGTCTAGAAAAATGTTTTGAGTCTTTTAGGATTATATATATCGGAGAGTAGGATTCTTTTTACTCCTTAGTCCCTTCGTCGCTCTGGTGAGGCTTCCTGCCATATAGTTTTGGCTCTTCTCTTCTCAAATTTCACTGAATTTTTTTAGGATCACGCGGGTATCTTGGAATCGCTCCGATGGTTTTGTGACGAGAACATTGTTCTTGGTGCCTCCTGACATTTAGGGGTTGTGGCAGTGTCCCGGGGAGTTGAGCTCCGAGGTGTTGTCGTCACAATTTTATCGTTGCAGTTCTGGAATACCTGAGTTCGCCGACATCGAAAATCTCTTTTATGCAGTTGTTGGTGAGATAAACTCGATGCCACCCAGTACTGGGCGGGAGTTCAGGAGTATTGCCATAACTCGTATAACGGATTCTTTTTGAAGGTTGAGGTAAATGATTTCCGAAGGTTTCTTGGTTATGTGTTGAAGGATGGATACAGCTGGATGTAGGATTTGCTAGTTTTGGGTGAGATATTATGCTTCCCCTGTATCCCCAACACCTGATTGCATAACCGGAAAGTTTCAGGAGTTTATAGGTGGGAATTCAAGTAGCTCTTAGGATATCTTTCCGACAGATGTATGATATGAAATTGGGGTTCGACGTCTAGTGGTCCGCCTATCCACGGTTGGTTTTACAGTGGTCTCGTTGTGTCTTAAAGAGTCCTTGGCTATGCCGACTCGGGGACGCTTCGTATGTCATGTGCACTGCCTTGTACATGATGGTGATGTACGATCGAGCCCGGGTAGGCCCCACCACGAAAACTTCGGACGAAATCTCTTTCATATGTTTGTTCCGGCTTATTCTGCAAGCCAATCCTTTGTTTTGTTTTCAGTTGTGGTATTCGAGTTGCTTTGAAGCCAAATGTTGATTCCATACCTTCCCTAAGCGGTGTTATCATATCCTATGTGAATACTAATCCTTCTCATTTATTGAGATTGTCATGTCAATCCTTTTCAACCGGTGTGTTTCTCTTCAAGTGGATCCAATCATTTCAACATCCGCAAGATCAATTATCAGTTCTTCTCATCGGTGTTTGCTTCATCCATTCCAAATTGCCTTTGCTTTTCCACCCTCCCACCCTTGTTTCTTCAAGGACTCAGATTTCTTAATCAAGTATCCTTTTATTCATGTGAAGTCTCTCCATTCTTTTCCTTCATGTTCTTACCCGGTGATTCTCATGAAGATCCTAATGGAACCTCAAGTTCATCATTCTTCATTCTTTTCCTTCTCCGGTGGATTCAATTCAAGCTTTGGTATTGAGCATAGTCTTTTCTTTTTGCCCAATGCTTTTCTTATGCCGGTGCACCTCATAATCATTCCCCGCTTGCTATTCAATTGTCCCGTAGTGCTCAAGATATCTCGAAGATTCATGTTTCCACTCTGCTTTCGTTCAAACTCTTTCGAGGATGTTATCTCATTCAAGCCTTTTAAATCAACCGGTGCAATCTCTCTTCAAAATCGTTCAACGGTGTATCTTTTCAGTGGGCCCTAACCCACAGGTCTTTTCCTAGGATCTTACCTGACTCTTCTAATTTTCCCGGAGATTTTAAAATTCTTTTCTAAAGTCTGACGTAAGAATGAATTGTCATCAGTCATATGGTTTCTCCAAGATCTTATAATTTTTATAATCATTGGCTCAACCTCTTCGCTTTTCATTCTCCCGGAGTATCTCAATAATTCATGGTGGTGTTTCTCATCATCATTCTCTGCGTTTGAAGACCGAAGAAGAGTTTTACCTACATATCTTATCCGTTCTCTCAGAGATTCGTGGTTCTAGTTCAAGGCCATCCTCTCATAATTGCTTTTAGGGTTTTTATCATTTATGCCACCGATTGTGTCCCACTAATCAATTTTGCCACTAGGAATTTCAACCGCTCAAAAATGCCATTGCTTCGTTAGATACATGCTCAAAAATGCCACTAGACACCATTATTGTGATCTAAAATCTCTTTTGCCATGTTATAATGACATAAATACCTATGGACCAACATGCCAACTCTCCCTCTATCTCACTACAATAAAGTGTGGGGCCTACTTGATCCCAACAACGTTCTTATTTTCCTGTAAAATTATTCGTTTGGTTACTCCTGACAAGTGGGTCCACACTTATCATTGTGAGATAGAGAGAACAGACATGTGGGTCTAGACTTATTTTTGTCATATAATATGATCAACGGGTTTGACGTGAAAATAACAATGTCTAGTGGCACTATTGAGCAAACATCTAATGGAACAATGACAATTTTGAGCAAGCATCTCACAGATCGATGGCATTTTTGAGTAGTTGTAACTTCTAATGGCAAAACCGAGTAGTGAGACACAACTAGTGGCATAAATGATAAAAACCTGTAACGCCCTCGATGCGGCTATAGCTCCCACGTGTCGAGGCACGACTTAGAGACATAACCGCATTGAAAGCAATGTCGCAAGTTAGGCAATCTTCACAACATCCCATGTAACATAAATAATAAAGGGGAGATAACATAGTTGGCTTACACTCGCCACGTCAATCAAGTACATAAATAACATTACATCATCCAAACACTCATGGCCCGACTACGGAGCCAAAATAAAAGATAACCCAACATGCGACACAGTCCCGATCACCCCAACTGGGCACCACTACTGATCATCAGGAAAAGAAACATAGTATCGTTGAGAGTCCTCGTCGAACTCCCACTTGAGCTCGAGCGCGTCACCTGGAGCTGAATCATCAGGCCCTGCATCTGGTGTAATAGTAATCTGTGAGCCATAGGGACTCAGCAATCTCGCACCCTCGCGATCAAGACTATTTAAGCTTATAGGTAAGGCAAGTGAAAATATGTGGAGCTGCAGCAAGCGACTAGCACATATGGTGGCTATCCTGTTCGCAAAAGAGAGCGAGAAGAGAAGGCAAAGCGCGAGCGGGAAACTAGAGGAAAACCTGCGCAAACATTATTCCAACACCGTGTCCACTTCCCGGACTCCGCCGAGAAGAGGCCATCACGGTAACACACTCAGTTGATTCATTTTAATTAAGTTAAGGTTCAAGTTATCTACAACCGGACATTAACAAATTCCCATCTGCCCATAACCGCGGGCACGGCTTTTGAAAGTTCAAATCCCTACAGGGGAGTCCCAACTTAGCCCATGACAAGCTCTCATGGTCAATGAAGGAATAGACCTCCTCCCGAGATGTTCCGATCAGACTCAGTATCTTGGTTCTTCAAGACACTTCGACAGGTTAAAACAAGACCAGCAACACCGCCCGAATGTGCCGACAAATCCCGATAGGAGCTGCACATATCTTGTTCTCAGGGCACACTTAGATGAGACATCCTACGAGTAAAACCAACCCTCAAGTTGCCCCGAGGTGGCCCCGGAGTCTACTCGGTCAGACCAACACT
>NC_041380.1:70876540-70885818 GCF_002162155.2 Triticum dicoccoides | reverse complement strand
GAAACCCAAGGGAAAAAGAGGCTAGGTGGCAAATGGTAAAACCAAGGTTGGGCATTGCTGGAAAAGCTTTAATCAAGGCGAACTATCAAGGGGTTCCCATTATAACCCAACCGCGTAAGGAACGCAAAATCCGGGAACATAACACCGATATGACGGAAACTAGGGCGGCAAGAGTGGAACAAAACACTAGGAGAGAGGCCGAGCCTTCCACCCTTTACCAAGTATATAGAGGCTTTAAGATAACATGGCAATATAATGATATCCCAACAAGTAAATAATGTTCCAACAAGGAACGACCTCCAATCTTCACCTGCAACTAGCAACGCTATAAGAGGGGCTGAGCAAAGCGGTAACATAGACAATCAACGGTTTGCTAGGACATGGTGGGTTAGAGGTTTGATATGGCAATTTGGGAGGCTTGAAAGCAAGTGGTAGGCATCGTAGCATGGCATAGCAAAAGAGCGAGCATCTAGCAAAGCAAAGATAATAGTGATTTCGAGGGTATGATCATCTTGCCTGCAAAGTTGTCAGAGTTGACTGGATCCTCGAAAGCAAACTCAACGGGCTCCTCGTTAGCGAACTCGTCTCCCGGCTCTACCCAAACAAGACAAACAAGCAACAAGGACACAATCAACCACATGCAAGCTCAAACGATATGATGCAAGGATGATATGCTATGCGGGATGCGATGCGGGATGCATATGCAAGATTTGACAAGGGATGCATGAACCTTCCCTCAACTTGGAAATCCAAGTATGTCACTGGAAAGATGAGATGAAATTGCTTGAAAACGATATAAAGAACGCCGGAATCGGAGTTACGGTTTGGAAATGGCAAGCAATTCAAATATGGCCACGTTCTGCGATTAACAGCAATTAGCCATCTAAATGCAAAGAGATGAACATGCTACAGCACTCAAACATGGCATAAAAAAACATGGCAGGGATTCGTTCATGATGCTTAACAAAAGTCTAGCACTGAGCTACGGCCAATTCATCCATTAACAGGTTCAAACAAGCATGGCAAAAATGCATATGGTAAACAGATTTTAGACTTAGTGAAATTAACACTTGTCTGGAATTTCAGATCAGATAGCACTCTTCAGAGCAACAAGACTATATGCTATAGGATCTGAACATGGCAAAGTAAAGCATGGCATGGAGCTACTCAAAGAGCTTAACAAAAGTCCCTTAGTGACCTTGAGCCAAAAGGGACCAGAAAACACATTTGCAAGCATGTAAACATGGCAAAAACATAATCAGTTTTCAGACTTGGTGAAAACTGGCACATGCTGAAACATAACTCAAGTAGGCATGTTTACGAGCTCGATGCACTCACTACGGAGAAAGCCATGACAAGCTAAGCATACACCCGCCAAGAATACACAAAATGAAAGCTAGACATGGCAAGAACAATAGCATAGCATGCACGGATCAACTACAACATCCTCGGCAAAATCGCTAACAAGTAGACAATCTGCCCAGATTCACGAAGTAGCAAAAGTAGAGCTGGATTGACTCAAGCTAGGGTGCTCCATAATTGCAAACAAAGACATGGATGGATAGAGCACTACAAGATAAACAAAACATCCTTACTGATCATCCTCAAAAGAGGCACGGATCACTAGGAAACAACATGAACATATGGCAACATGAGATAAACAGGTCAAGGACTTGGTGGAAATGCTAAGTCCCTGAAAACAGAAATACCAAGTGCCTCACTTTGCAAGCTCGTGCTAGTCACCACACACATCACAAAAATGCATGGGTTGCACCTCTGGAAAGATGGCAAAACCCTTAACAAAATATATGTAGAGCTCATGGGCATAACATGCACACAATAATCATGGCAAAAATGACAAATATCTAAATGGAGTAGCAGATCTGACAATTATCTCAAGTAGCCCCCTTCTAACAGCATTTCGGGCATCAAGATGAACTCAAATGAAAATGATGCAATGAAATGAAATGATGTGCTCTTTGAGACGAACATTTTGATATGCTATATGCCCAAAATGGAGTTACGGATGCAAAGTTACGATGCGATGAACAGGAGCATATGAACTAGGGTTTCGGGAGAAAGTCAACCACGTCTGGATCTGGATCTGGGATCACTGTAGCATCACGCGAACCGAGGATCGCCGGAAATGGCGATGGGGCCGCCGGAGTAGACGAGGAGGCGGCGGGGAGGCGCTCCGGGGCCGGATCTCGCCGGATCCGGCCGCCGGGGAGCCGGAGTGGTGGCGGGGTGGCGCTCCACGGCGAGGTGAGGCGGCGAGGAGGCTCCGGCCGGCGCGGGCGCGGCGCTGCTGAGGAGCTCCGGGCGGCGGCCGGCAATGGCGCCGTGGCGGCCGGGCGCGGGGGCGGCGAACGGTGGAAGGAGGCGGCGGAGGTCAGGCCGGGAGGGCCCCGCACGGGCCTAGCGGGCCCGCGGGGTCGGCGGCGAACTGGGGACCGGCTCAGGGACACGTCGCGCGGCGCGATTTGTCCGGCGGAGCCGGGAGGACACGTCCGACGTGTGGATTTTTGTCCGGTGGCGGCGGGAGGAGTTTCTAGGGTTAGGGGGAGAGGAGACCCGGGATTTTCGAGAGGGGATCTATATATAGGCATAGAGGGAGCTAGGAGAGTCCAAATGAGGTGCGATTTTCAGCCACGCGATCTTGATCGAACGCTCTAGATGATGGAGGAGGTTTAGGTGGGTTTTGGGCCAACTAGGAGGGGTGTTGGGCTGCAACACACACAAGGCCTTTTCGGTCCCTCGGTTAACCGTTGGAGCATCAAACGAAGTCCAAATGGTACGAAACTTGACAGGCGGTCTACCGGTAGTAAACGAAGGCCGCTTGGCAAGTCTCGGTCCAATCCGGAAATGTTTAATCCCCACACACGAAAAAAAGGTAGAAATGACCACCGGAGGAGAACGAAGCACCGGAATGCGAAACGGACAACGGGGAAAATGCTCGAATGCATGAGATGAACACGTATGCAAATGCAATGCATATGATGACATGATATGAGATGCATGACAACGATAACAACACACGAAGACAAAGACCCGAACCCAAGAAAATAAAATAACTTAAGGCCGGAAACGGCAAGAGTTGGAGTACATATTGGGTAAGTTACATCCGGGGTGTTACAAAACCCTTGTTTTTATTGTGAGAATTATTTTCACCTATCCGGAGCAATTCAAGAGTCTTCTCAGTTTGTTTATTCAGAGTCCATCAATTCAGGTTTATTCATTCTCAGCTTCAGTTATCATTCTCCAATCCTACCGGTGCATCGTTCAAGTGATCTCTAATCAGTTCATGATCCCTTCGTTCTCATGTATCTAGATTGTCTCAAGTATTTTCGTTCATTTCACAATTCTTACCCGGTGTTTTCTTTATCTTTTATTTGTTCATTTTCAATTCTTACGGTGGTTCGTTCAAGTTTTCTCTTCCTTGGTTATCATATCAATTCATTCGTTGTTTCGATTCTACCGGTGGTTCGTTCAAGACCTTCTCAAGTTTACGCTATATCTATCTTAATATTTTCTACGAGAATAAGTAGTATGCCAAATCCGTTGCTTGTCATCAATTTAATTGGTGAAGGGTACGCATAATGTAATTCTTATTCTTGTTTCATCCATATGTTAATCCCTTCTTCCGGAGTTTGTTCACGATGATTAAATTCTTGATCTCATTTGTTCATCTTTATTTTCCTGGAGTTCCAAGCTCTCTCATTTCTCTCGTCATGAAGATACATCTAATCATTGCAAGTCTTCACTTTGTATTTTCAACTTCTCTTTCATTTCGATTGATCATTTCTTTTGTTACCGGAGTTCTTCATGGAAGCTGTACATGATGGTTCATAAAGGATTTAATTCCTTCTCGAAGTGTTCATCGAGATGCTTTTCAGAGGAGAGCTCATGCATTCTTCATCTTGCAATCCGGAGTGCAATTCGTTCACGCATATCTTTTGAGGTGGTCTGATGTCATTCTTGATAATTTCCCTTCGTGCTCCGTGATTCACAAGTTATCAAGAATGAGATATATTAAATCCATCAATCTCGTCATTGGAATTATCTTGGGTTATATTTCACCTAAAGCCTTCCTTAAGGATTGTTGCTATCTATGGTTCTTATAATTGACCCAAGTTCTTCACTTATCCTCCCGGTGAAATAAGTTTCTTGTATCCTTGCTGATATCAATCCAATCGTTTTCCGTGAGTGGCAGCTTGTCACCTCATAATTTTGAGATGTATTCCTTAAGCCCATATCAAGCTTATCCCTTTCGTTGTTGGTTTTTTTCGAACAACTCCGTTCGACCCTTCTCCTAAGGATGCCTTTTCAAGCTCAATTGTGGCAGGAGTTGCCTTTTTCTATTCTCCATTCTTTTATTTCAATTATCTATCTCCTATTCTTTCTTTCGGAGGCTTTGTGATGTTGCTCTTTTCAGTCATCATCTCGAATTATGAAGATCATGATCTTTTCATGCTTATCCTTTTAACCGGAGTGTGGTGTACTCTCCTCAAGTAATTTTCATCTTATCAAGTTTCATATCACTTTTCAATTGGAGGCTGTCCAAATTTGTTGTTCCTTGTTCCTCTTTTCTAACGGAGTGTTTTCAATTTCGTTCATCTCCGTTGCATTCTTTCTTTCAATTTGTTCAACCTCTCAAGGTTCATTGGTTTCACTCGTTTGTCAAAGAAGCAACTTAGTTGTAACTCTTCTCTTCCTCTTTCTTTTCCCTCCGGTGCCATCCTAGATCTTGGGACAAGATCCTCTCGTAGTGGTGGAGTGTTTTGACACCCCAAGACCGGAGCTTCAGATGCCTTCCATGATTTCCGGGTTTCGTCGTGTGATTTGTTTGGTCCGTTGCTTTTCATCTTTGCATCATGTGCGTTGCATCATGTCATCATGCAACCCGTTTTAAAACTCACTAAATAAATTGCATGGATCTTCGGTCCATTTAAACCAAGGGAATTCACATGGTGATTCTCTTTATAACATATCCTCCCGATATTAGGGAGCTATATTAAATATTCCATTTTCGGATTCACCCATGAACACACTTGCAATAATCACATGCCTTTTTTCCGCTTCAAGGTTGGCCCCCAAACTTTTCATGTTATTTTTTCGTCACTTCCCCGAGCTCCACCTAAATTCTCAACATTTCTGGGCACTTCAAAACCCTAGTCCTAGTTCAAACCATTTGACTAAATTCAAATGAGTTTGAATTCATATATTCCGATCTGACCACTTCTAATTTTCTCGGACCAAGTATATTTTTGCGAGTCCAAGAATATTTGCCTCGTGCTCCAATTCTTCTCCTATCTCTATTTATATTTTTCCAAACCCTCTGTTTATTTGCTAAAACAGGAAGAGGTATCTAAAGAGAGAAAGAGAGTGCAGGCCTCAGCCCATCCAAGCCGCACCATCCCCGCGGCCCAGCAGGCCCATCCAGCCAACAAGCCCAAACCCCCCTTCTAACCCTAGGCCCATCTAACCCATCTAACTAAGCCCCATCTCTCGATCCCCTCATCCTCTTCCCTCGTTCCTTCCACGCGCCGCCAGGAGAGACAGAGAGGAGCACATCGCCCGCTCCTCCCGATCCGCGTCCCTCCTCCCTCTCGGTCTTCTTCGCCAGTGCGCCTCTCTCCTTTCCCTCACGCCGCCACTCACTCCACACGCCATGAGAGCCCCATGCCCGATCCCTTTTCCTCCTCCTGTCAACCCTCCATCGCTCGTCGCCCCGCCTCCAATTCTGCCGCCGTCGAGCGCCACCAGCAGCAGTTTCAGGCGTCCCCGTCACCGAGCCCCTCGCCGCCCTTTTGCACCTCGTCTCCGGCCCTGCCCGTCGGAGCCCCGCCTCCCGGTGCCCGCAGCTGCGTCGCGCCCGTCGACTAGCGATGCTCTGGCCGCCTTCGCCGGAGTACCACTAGGGAGCCGAGCCCCTGTCCGCCAGCGCCGTGATTCCCTCCTATGCTCGCGAGCCTTGCTTTGCTGATGCGCCTCCCTGGCCTCGCTGCCTCCGCAAGGCACCAGTAGCACGTCCACTTTGCCGTTCAATGCCGCTGCGCCTTCGGTCTGTCAGATGGTGAAGGAAACGAGCAGCAGCAAGCCCCATCGAGCTCCAACAATAGCTGTCCGAGTCCTGGACAAAAACCGCTCAAGTCGTCGCCTCCTTGCACCATGCAGTGTCACCGTGCACGCATGCACCACTGGATCGGAACCGCGAGCACCAAGTACCACTACAAAGCTGAGGAATTCGGATGCATCAAGTCCCCGAGAAGACCCGTTTTTCGTCAAGTTTGACTACCCGTATCATCAAGAACCACTACGGTTGGAGACCTCGGACCCGTCAAGTACCCCTTCGGGCTATCAATACCGCAAGCGCCAAGTAACACGACGACCCCCGAAGACTTCGAATTCGACAAGTCCGATGACGCTCTTGTACAACTACGTTGCCGAATCTGGGACCGCCAAGACCGACGACGTAGAAACACCAAGTACCCCTAAACGCGAAGACGCCTAAGACCATCTCGGGATTCATCGAGTACCTCTACCGTCGACCCTTGAAAACCCCGTGGACGTCAAGATCCGACGCGTGACCCCGAACCTCTACGAAAATGTTGTACGACTACTTCCATGGCCGAAGACCCGTGTACCACTACCGTCACCGAGATCGCGAGAACCTCTACCGTCAACCCTAGAGCGTGTGGGAACAACTACTTCCACTACCGTCGTCACGAGAACGTCTACTTCCTCTACTTTGCACCGAACGAGAACTAGCCTGCTTGCACGCTTCAAAGGTATAACCTCGAGACGACGTCCGTGAACAAATGATTGCGATGTTTGAGATGCTTGTGTTTGCACCGTGTCCAATTTGTCACTGATTTCCATGTCGCCAACCCGTGGGAACCCGGTAACCGAGATCACCCCACCATCTTTTGCACGCTCCTGCCACACTTTATTTTGCACCGACGTCTCATTGAGTTGTCGGAACCGGAACGTTGCGGTGACACCATTTTGTTATCGTTGCCGTGGCACCCCTTTTGTTTCCGCCACGACGACAAATGCTTCATAATATGCTCGTGTCAACATTTTCATAAAACTGCATAAACTTGCAAATGACATTCGCATCATGATAATAACATTTAAATGTTTAAAATTGTTGTTGTAATAAATTGCTAATGCATATGGGGATTTACCCGTTTTGTTGTTGGTTATATCCGGCCCCATTTAAATGGTTTAGATGGTATAGTTTTCTTATGCTTCACCTCTTGCCATGTTAAACAACATTTAAGATTGTTGGGTACCTAAACGAGAGAGAACTAAATAATTGATGTGGTGTTACGTCAATATCCACTTAACTTGTAGTTTTGTTTGTGCCCTTTGCCATGCCATGCTTCATTAAACCGGACATGCATCATACTTGATTGTGCATCATGCCATGCTTATGTGATGGTTGTTTACTATGTTGTTTGCTTCTTTCCGGTGTTGCTTCTTCGGGTTTAGTTTCGATAACGTCGCGTTGTGAGGATTCATTCGACTACGTCCGTTTGTCTTCTTCATGGACTCGTTCTTCTTCCTTGCGGGATCTCAGGCAAGATGACCATACCCTCGAAATCACTTCTATCTTTGCTTGCTAGTTGCTCGCTCTTTTGCCATGCCTATGCTGTGATACCTACCACTTGCTTATCATGCCTCCCATATTGTTAAGCCAAGCCTCTAACCCACCTTGTCCTAGCAAACCGTTGTTTGGCTATGTTACCGCTTTGCTCAGCCCCTCTTATAGCGTTGTTAGTTGGAGGTGAAGATTGGAGTTTGTTCCTTGTTGGAACATGATTATTGTTGGGATATCATAATATCTCTTATTTAATTAATGCATCTATATACTTGGTAAAAGGTGGAAGGCTCGGCCTTATGCCTGGTGTTTTGTTCCACTCTTGCCGCCCTAGTTTCCATCATATCGGTGTTATGTTCCTGGATTTTGCGTTCCTTACACGGTTGGGTTATAATGGGAACCCCTTGATAGATCGCTTTAAATAAAACTCCTCCAGCAAGGCCCAACATTGGTTTTACCATTTGCCACCTAGCCTTTTCTTTCCCTTGGGTAGGCCTGCCCAAGGGGCATCTTTATTTAAACCCCTGGGCCAGTGCTTCTCTAAGTGTTGGTCCAACCCAGAGCACCGTGCGGGGCCGTCCCTTGGCAACTTGGGTTACGTTGGCTCCCGTACGCTTAGCTTATCCGGTGTGCCCTGAGAACGAGATATGTGCAGCTCCTATCGGGATTTGTCGGCACAACGGGTGGTCTTGCTGATCTTGTTTTACCATTGTCGAGGATGTCTTGTAACCGGGATTCCGAGTCTGATCGGATTGTCTTGGGAGAAGGAATATCCTTCATTGACCGTGAGAGCTTGTGATGGGCTAAGTTGGGACACCCCTGTAGGGATTTGAACTTTTGAAAGTCGTGCCCGCGGTTATGGGCAGATGGGAATTTGTTAATGTCCGGTTGTAGAAAACCTGAAGTTGATCTTAATTAAAATACATCAACCGCGTGGGTAACCGTGATGGTCTCTTCTCGGCGGAGTCCGGGAAGTGAACACGATGTTGGAGTTATGCTTGACGTAGGTTGTTCTAGGATCACTTCTTGATCATAGTTTCTTGAACGTGCTTTGCCTTCTCTTCTCGCTCTCATTTGCGTACGGTAGCCACCATATATGATAGTCGCTTGCTGCAGCTCCACCTCATGCCTTTACCTTACCTATAAGCTTAAATAGTCTTGATTGCGAGGGTGTGAGATTGTTGCGTCCCCGTGACTCACAGATACTTCCAAAACCAGTTTGCAGGTGCCGAGGTTATCGAGCAGGTGACGCAACCAAGCTCAAGGAGGAGCTCGATGAAGATCTTGTCCTTTCTGTTGTTTCGATCTAGTTGATCAGTAGTGGAGCCCAGTTGGGGTCGATCGGGGATCTGTGTAGCTTTTGGGGTAGTCTTCTTTTATTTTGGTTCCGTAGTCGCACCTTGATTGTATCTGGATGACGTATTGTTTTATTCATGTATTTGTGTGATGTGGCGAGTGTAAGCCAACCATGTATCTCTTTCTCTTTATGTATTACATGGGTTGTTGTGAAGATTACCTCACTTGCGACATTGCTTTCAATGCGGTTATGCCTCTAAGTCGTGCTTCGACACGTGGGAGATATAGCCGCATCGAGGGCGTTACATCTTGCTGCTGCTCTCGCTCTTGCTCTTGCTTGCGATGCTGCTCTGATTTAGCTACACGTCAGTCGACT
>NC_041380.1:70781924-70876236 GCF_002162155.2 Triticum dicoccoides | reverse complement strand
GAGGTACCCCACTATCTATCTTAGGGTTCAGGATGGGGGCGGTGGTCACCGGCGGTGGCGGGGCATTGGCGGGGCAGTGGCGTGGGGATCGCCGGAGAAAAAGCTCGGCACGTGGGGCCTAGAGGGATGGCCGGGGCAGCGGCGGACCGGCGGTGGGGAGTGTTTTCGGGGCGGGCGGGGCGGCGCACCGCCGGCAACGGGCAGTGGGGGGCTGCTGTTTGGCCGATGGTGGCTGGCGGCTCAGGGGGGTGGAGGTTGAAGATTAACCGCAGGCCCTTGATTTCGTACCCAACGGCTGCAAAATTGACTGACCAGAGATGAAAAAGTCAGTCGACCAACGTGTAGCCTCACCTTGCTAGTGCGTTCAGTTTCGACATTAAAATTTAGTTTTGACAGCAAAATTCAGTTTTGACAGTTAAGTTCAGTTTCGAGAGTTAAATTCAGTTTCGACAGTTAAGTTCAGAGATGAGCGGCCGATGTATTTTACATCTAGCACTTTGTGGTTATGTATTTTATGTCATGTATTGGAGATGCTATAAGAATTCCACTTAGGTTAATGTTGTTCATTGTCTCTCTTGTCCTGCTTCAGCCTCGGCGTCATACAACTCACCGGAGCTGCTCCAACGACGAAACCCTCCATCACATTGGAGCAATACCTCGAGCTCCATCTCTAGATGTCTAAGATCTTTTTCCCCTCCTCCGATAGCCAAGTCAGCCGGAGCATCCTCACCGGCCAACCCAATCACGCTGATATCGACTTGGCTTCGCCAAAGAGGTTGTACACTTGTTGCATCTCTTTTTTACTCTACATGTTATATATATTGTCCACTGAGCACTCGTAGTAACGGGAAATACGATTATTTTATCCTACTATATGACAAGCAGTGAGGTACCAGGCAACTTAGCTATCAATGATGGACTCTCTTGAACGCCATCATTATTTATCTCTGCATGTTTGAGCTATGCATTTGTCAATGGGCCTGGGAGTTGAGCTAGTATGGTAGTGGCCTGGGTCCAAAGTAATAGAAGTAGCTCAAAAACATTTTTTAGTGTAGGATTTTCCTTGCTCAAGCCTGCCTACTAGAATCGCCAGTGCTAGAAAGGAAAAGTGAATGAAAAACATCGGAATTGGAATGTTTCCTATGGTACTACTTTTCATGAATTTGGTGCAAAGGAATGGAGCAAAGGAAAACTGTAGGATTTGTTCCTTTAGTGTCTCCTTGAAAGAAAAACCGTAGGAATTCCAATTTCCACTTCTCCTCCTTTTCATATTCCTATCCATCAAGCACAAGACTAAGAGATAGTAGCATAATAGCATTATAACCATACATTTTTTTGTGGTTTGACTTAATCTCACCATGCTTTTTTGTATCCTGTGATCTTCCAATTGTTGTGAATCAAACACCCAGATTGGCAGAAATCCTGTGTTTTTACTCTGTTTTGCACATGCATTCCTATCCTATTCCTGTCTATTTCCTATCCCTGCATTGTTAGAATCCTCAAATTCAAACAAGCCCTTACTCAATTACTTCTGTTACAGATATGTGTCAAAGAAAACCTTGTGTGGTTTGTCCTGCTCCTATGGCGCTGTGTTCCACCCCAGCTCAGCTGCTCCAACGACGGAAGGGTTCACCACAGCAGGGATCCGTTCTCCAGACTGTCTTTCGCTGCCTCAGATCTTCTTCCCCTCCGCCGGCAGCCACGGCAACTGAATTACCATCATCAACTGAGCAGATGACCTTGAGGACTACACGGGTCCGCAAGAGAGGTCGCACTCTTCCGTGTCTGCTTACGTTATGCGTCGCTTAATATGATGACATGCTACATTATCGTCATGTTCAACTATTAGACTCCGAGCCAGGTCCAAACTAATCCTGAAACTTGAGTTTTTAAATGGTTGTGGGGTACATATGGGGGCAGCAATCAGTACTATCTGTCTACTATCTGGTTAATCTCCGGTGTCTACTATGAGTTTCATGTTGGGTGCAAACAAACATTAAAGGAGCCATTATCTGTATTTTTTAACTAAAGATATTATCTGCCTGCTATCATTGGTCTTGGGTCTATCCACAGTTTGCTACCATCACTCTGGATTTGTGCATGCACTCCTTACATAATCTCATTATGTTTTATTCCTATGCATGCCAATTATTGTACACAATGGAACTGATCATGTAGAGAAAAAGAGACGAGCTTTGCGTGGCAATAAAATTTCATGCAGACGTCGTTCCATGGTGTGCACAAAGGCAACCCACCTCCACCCATTTTGGATCGTAATCAAGAGGAAGATAACTGTTCTGAGGGGGATTCAGAAGGAGAAGACCACTCCTATTTACCCCATGAGGTCTTCACTCTAACTTGGCATGCTGATGTTGGTAATATCATGCATATGGTGCCTTGCATTGCTTAATGTATACATTAAAGATGTCATCTGCTTAGTTTAGACATGCTTTATGTCAATGCCATCTGTTTAGTTTCTTTATCGTATATGTGAATCATGCAATGCCATCTTGTCTAGCCAGGCGTCATATATGTGGATTTTGCAATGCCACCCTGGTTAGCCAGTCATCTTATATGTGAATTATATCATGCCATCATTTTTTTATTACATATTAAATTTGTCAACAATTTTAGTACATTCAATTACTCTTCCTGTGCATCAGCCATTCGACACGGTCATGGAAAAATCTGGAGTGGAAACAAGGTCTTCAGAGTAGACAATGCCATCTGACGAAGCGCATGTCTTGCTGGTTACCGATAGCTCCTCAGAGGAGGATTCAGAGACAGATGACCAGTCATATCCCCCCCTCCCCCGAGGTGCATGCCCTCACTTGTCAGGGTTATGTTGCTCATATTGTGCGTATGTATCTTGCATTGCTATGTCATTTGCTTAGTTTAGACATGCTTTGTGTGAATGCCACCTGTTTAGTCTAATTACCATATATGTGAATTATGCAATGCCATCTTGTTCCAAGACATTATATATGTGAATTATGCAATGTTATCTTGTTGCAAGGCATTATGTATGTGAATTATGCAATGCCATGCTGTTTAGGAAAGCGTCATATATGTGAATTATATCATGCCGTCCTTTTTTTATTTCTCATTGCTTTTGTCGACAATGTTTGTATATTCAACTGCTATTCCTGTGCATCGGCCATTTGAATTGGTGATGGAGAAATCTGGAGTGAAAACAAGGTCTTCAGAGCAGACAATGCTACCTACTGAAGTAGATATCTTGCTGGTTACAGATAGCTCTTCAGAGGCGGATTCAGAGGCAGATGGCCAGTCCAATTATCCCCCTGAGGTGTATGCGCAAACTTTGCAGAGTTATATTACTCATATAATGCATATGTTGTATTTCAATGCTTAGTTTGACATCATATACACAATATTGAATGCCATCTCCTTAGTTGACACATCATATATGCGATTGCCCTCTGCTCACTTCCTTAGTATATAAATTATATATTTGTATTTCATGCCATGATGTTTACATAGACAGCATGTATCTGAATTATGGCATGCCAACCCATTTTCTAAAGACATAATATAGTTATATCATCTCATCCTGTTTACATAGTTATCATATTTTAAATTATGTCATTCTATCCATGAATTATATTATGCCATCATGTTTCCATTGATGGCATGTTTGTGATTTATGGTATGCCAACCACTTTAATAGACACATCGTATAGTTATATCATGTCATCCTGTTTACATAGTCATCATATTTTGAAGTATGTCATTCTATCCTGTTTAGTTAGCCATCATACATGTGAAATTGTGTCATGCTATCCTGTTTAATTAGCCATCATATATGTGAAATTATGTCCTGCTATTCTGTTTGCTTAGACAACATAAATGTGAATTATTGCATGCCCTGTTTTCTTCCCTACTATCCATTGCACCTGTCTATCTTACAATGTATGTACATTCAATTACTTTCCTTGTTTATCAGCCATTTCAATTGGAGGGAGTGATAACAGTATCTGTGGGAGTAAAAACATGGTCTTCAGAAAAGATCGTGCTACCTGTCGATGCAGATAGAACCACGGTTGTACTTGGCCAAGAACCAGCCCCACCACACATAACCCACACTCATGCATATTGTATCCCTACCAAGTTGGACAGAGAACCAGCTACACCCCTTCTAACCCCAACCCCAGCAGATAGACACCCAGTTCCTGTTGACACAGCACCGTCTCCACCACAGAGCACCCAAACACGAGCAGTTAGTAAGGCAACTGCAGTGCCCAAATCACGAGGACCACCAGTCCGAACCCGAAGTCAACGCTTAAAGCAAAAGAAGAATTGTTCTTAGGTCAGGTTCCGTAGCTATGGTTCATACTACTTTGCTCTTGCATCACTGTATTTACTGATACCAACTAATTTCAAATTTGAAGGATGCAATTAAAACTCCAATGGCGCAACAGGTATGTTTTAAACCTGTTTCTTCAACGTGTTTGCCTGTTTGCTGTTGTAACTTGCTCTATGTTGATTTCAGTTTCAATTGAATAAACAGTTATGTTCTCATGCCATGCACATTACAAGTGTTGTTATTGCTGTGTAGTTTCCCACACTTATATTATGTCTATGCTGCTTTGTCTTAAATAGATATGATTCGAACTGTATCTATCTTGATTTGGCAACATAAACTAGAATGATATAGACCATACAGTGACCATACTACATAGATATATGTTTGTTTCATGCTGTTATCCTGTCCACCTTACTACTGAAGTGGTTTACCAAAATGAGTTTCATAGACTACATTGTAAACCTGAGATGTGTTTGTTTGTTTCTCTTTTAGAACGCGGATAAAATATTGGAGAAGAGTACCCTGTTATGCAATGGTAAAGGAAGTAATGCAGATAAGGTTCAAGATAGTGAGACATCCCTGTTAGTCTCCAAGAAAGCTGATAAAAACTATATTGAAGACAGTAAGACAACCCCAAAGTCCTGTCTTGATGTAGTGTTCGAGTTACTGGCTACCACTGCTGGCACCAGCTCTTCGAACTCGTTGCCTGAATCAGTTCGGCTTCTTGTGTCTCAACTTCAAGTTGAAAGACATCGATCAGATGTTATGCGACAGGAAGCCGAAGGACTAAGGAAGTCCCTGCAGAATTCAGATGCATACATTCTGGTGCAACAGCAAGTGCTGGAGGACTTAAGCGCCAAACAAGAGAAAGTTAATAAGCTTGCTAAGCATCTTGCCAGCATTATGGGTACCCAGGATATTGTTTCTTTAGCTCTTCTGAAGCGGTTTCAGTTCTGGACTTGTTTTGCTGCGGCCGGCGTTTATATGCTGCTGTGTTCCCTATATTTGCACTGGTGGCGAACTTTCATGCCCAGTGGATGTAATATGTGTAATAACCGTGATAGCCTAGTGTAAGTTTCTTGCTTATTTATTTCCTTGTTGTCTTGTTTATTTGTTTGCTTGTAGTCAGTGCAGTTCTTTTTCTGTGGTTTGCTAGTGGCTGCAATAACCTATTTTTTAAAACTAGGCCACAATAACCATGGGCTAATATTTACTGTAGTGACATTGGGCCTCCTACGGGCCGTAGAAACAGTGGGACTTCTACGGGCCGTATAAACAGTGGGCCTTCTATGGACCGTAGAAACAATGGGCCTTCTACGGGCCGTAGAAACAATGGGCCTTCTACGGGCTGTATCATCAATGGGCCTTATACGGGCCGTATGATCGATTTGCCAAACATGGGCCAAACAGACCGCATTCTGGCCGTAAACGGGCTAGGGTTGGAATCGTCCGTTCATGGGCCGACCATAATGGGCCATCGTTAATAGGCCGTATTTGATGACGCTATGAAAACGACCCAACGTATTAACGGACCACAAACGGGCCGACTGTAACCAAGGGCTGAATTTGGCCCACAAGCAGAAAATGACAGTGACGGGCCATAAGTAAACGAATGCTGGAAAATAGCCCAAGAATAAATGGGCTCTGAGAAGGCCGAAAGATAACATGGGCTGGAAATGGCCCAACGGAATAACGGGCCGTTAAAATGGGTATAAAGTGATACACTGTTCTTTACGGGCCAGTTTCACGACGGGCCGTTAATGGGTGTAAAGTGATACACTGTTCATTACGGGCCAGTTTCACCACGAGCCGTTAATAGGCCAAGAGTTACATAGGGCCTCATATGGGCCGAAAGACGTCATGGGCCATACATGGGCCAGAAGTGAAAACGGGCTGGAATCTTATTGGATGGCCCAGATGACGCTACTGGGCCTAATTCGAATAGGGCATAATGGGCCTTGGGTTAGCGGGCTGTAAATGGGCTATGTGCGAACATGCCGTTAATAGGATTTCCATGGGCCGGCCCGCCACCTTTTGACCAAGTCAAACGGGCTGACCTTTTCACAGGAATGGGCCTCTGTTGGGCCGTGCCACATGTCGACGTATCATAGGCGCCTTCTGTCCAATGAGTGGATGACATCTGTCCCTGCGATGAGCCGACACGTGTTTCCTCCAGCCAATGATGATTTTACACGTGGAAAATCCCCATTGGTCGGGGCTGTTAACGGGTTATCGGATCCAAAACCTGACCTGATAGCTTAACAGCGTTCCGTTACGGTGGATGCCACGTGTCGGTCACCCTTGACGAAAGCACTTCTATGATGCGCGATTTATCGTCATGGAAGTGGACACTTCCGTGATGATAATTTTGGTAATGCCATGAAACACTTCTATGACAGCACAGGTATGACTATCTTGATTCTGTCATAAAATCTTCATGGATGTACATGCATGACAGAAAACGCGACCTACTGTGACAAACACGTATCATCACGGAAGTGTATTTTTTGTAGTGCATTTAGTTTCAGTTTGAGCTTTCATACACTTATAGCTCTAGTGCATCCGTTGCATGGCATATCCCTACTCCTCACATTGACATCAATTGATAGGCATCTCCATAGCCCGTTGATTAGCTGCGTCGATGTGAGACTTTCTCCCTTTTGTCTTCTCCACACAACCTCCACCATCATATTCTGTTCCACCTATAGTGCTATGTCCATGGCTCACGCTCATATATTGCGTGAGAGTTGAAAAAGCTGAAGCGCGTTAAAAAGTATGAACCAATTGCTCGGCTTGTCATTGGGGTTGTGCATGATGTGAATATTTTGTGTGGTGAAGATGGAGCATAGCCAGACTATATGATTTTATAGGGATAATTTTCTTGGGCCATTTTATTTTGAAAAGACATGATTGCTTTATTAGTAGGCTTGAAGTATTATTGTTTTTATGTCAAAGATAGACTATTGCTTTGAATCACTCATATCATAATATTCATGCCATGATTAGATACATGATCAAGATTATACTAGGTAGCATTCCACATCAAAAATTATCTTTTTTATCATTTACCTACTTGAGGACGAGAAGGAATTAAGCTTGGGGATGCTGATACATTTCTGTAGTATCTATAATTTTTGATTGTTCCATGCCAATATTATTCAACTTTCATATACTTTTGGCAACTTTTTATACTATTTTTGGGACTAACATATTGATCCAGTGCCCAGTGCCAGTTCCTGTTTGTTGCATGTTTTATGTTTCGCACAAACCCCATATCAAACGGAATCCAAACGGGATAAAAATGGACGGAGAATATTTTTGGAATATTTGGAGAATTCCGGAAGAAAAATCCACGTGAGACGGTGCCAGAGGGAGGCACGAGGCAGGGGGCGCACCCCTGACCCTCATGGGCTCCCCCTAAGGCGGTTGATGCCCTTCTTCGGCCGCAAGAAAGCTAATTTTTGGGATAAAATCACGGCGGAGATTTCAGTCCAATCAGAGTTACGAATCTCCATATATATACGAAACGGTGAAAGGGCAGAACGAGAGAACGAAGAAACAGAGAGAGACAGAGAGACAGATCCAATCTCGGAGGGGCTCTCACCCTTCCCACGCCATGGAGACCAAGGACCATAGGGGAAACCCTTCTCCCATCTAGGGAGGAGGTCAAGGAAGAAGAAGAAGGAGGGGGGCTCTCTCCCCCTCGCTTCCGGTGGCGCCGGAGTGCCATCGGGGGCCATCATCATCACCGCAATCTTCACCAACAACTTCACCGCCATCATCACCATCTCTTCCCCCCTCTATGCAGTGGTGTAACCCCTCTTTTACCCGCCGTAATCTCTACTTAAACATGGTGCTCAACGCTATATATTATTTCCCAATGATGTATGGCTATCCTATGATGTTTGAGTAGATTCGTTTTTTCCTATGGGTTAATTGATGATCGTGATTGGTTTGAGTTGCATGTTTTATTATCGGTGTTGTCCTATGGTGCTCTCCATGTCGCGCAAGTTTGAGGGATTCCCGCTGTAGGGTTTGTAATATATGGATGATTTGCCTATGGTGGGTGGCGTGAGTGACAGAAGCACAGACTCGAGTAAGTATGTTGTTTGCGTATGGGATAAAGAGGACTTGATACTTTAATGCTATGGTTGGGTTTTACCTTAATGATCTTTAGTAGTTGCGGAGCTTGCTAGAGTTTCAATCATAAGTGCATATGATCCAAGTAGAGAAAGTATGTTAGCTTATGCCTCTCCCTCAAATAAAATTGCAATAATGATTACCAGTCTAGTTATTGATTGCCTAGGGACAAATAACTTTCTCATAACAAAAAGCTCTTTACTAAAACTAACTTAGTTGTTTCTTTATCTAAACAGCCCCTACTTTTTATTTACGTGCTCTTTATTATCTTGCAAACCTATCCAAAAACACCTACAAGGTACTTCTAGTTTCATACTTGTTCTAGGTAAAGCGAACGTTAAGCGTGCGTAGAGTTGTATCGGTGGTCGATAGAACTTGAGGGAATATTTGTTCTACCTTTAGCTCCTCGTTGGGTTCGACACTCTTACTTATCGAAAGAGGCTACAATTGATCCCATATACTTGTGGGTTATCACTCCATTACAAAGGAAGTTGCGTCACACGGTCCAACCTCGCGCGCGCCGCTCAGTCGCTAACGTGAAGAAGACTTCGGCTGATACCACGACGTCGAGTGCCATAACTGTTCCCGCGTAGTTGGTTAGTGTGTATAGGCCAGTTGCTAGACTCAGATCAAATACCAAGGTCTCGTTAAGCGTGTTAATTGATGTAACCGTGGACACCGACCAGGGCCAGGCCCACCTCTCTCCTAGGTGGTCTCAACCTGCCCTGTCGCTTAGCCACAAAGTAACAGTCGGGGCCGTCGGGAACCCAGACCCACCTCTACGAGGATGGAACCACATGTCCTTTTAGCCCCCTCATCGGAATCACTTGGGGGTACTCTATGAGCCAACCCGACTTTAGTCACCACCTGTATCACATATTATGTATAAGAATATACCCGTGATCACCTCCCATGTGATCACGACCCGATAGTGTAGCACGGCAGACATACAAGATTGTAGGGCCAATAATGATAAACTGGCATCCTATACTAAGCATTTAGGATTGCTTGTAAGGTATCAACAATTGTAGCAATAATGACAGGCTATGCAACAAAATAGGATTAACCGAAAACAGTAACATGCTACACTACTCTAATGCAAGCAGTAGAGACAAGAATAGGCGATATCGGGTTGATCAAGGCGGGGCTTGCCTGGTTGCTCTGGCAAGAAGGAGGGGTCGTCGTCGATGTAGTCGATCACGGGGGTATCGGCGGCGGTCTCGAGGTCTACCAGAAAGATGTAACGAAGGGGGAACATAGATAAATAATAGAGCAATCAAAGCAACACAAAGCATAATATGGCAATATGTGGTGCTAGAGGTGACCTAACGCAGTAGTAGGCGATACCGACAAAGGGGGGAAAGATCCGGGAAAGTATTCTCGGTGTTTCGCGTTTTCGGACAGACGGACCACAAGGGGATGGTTGCTGGTTCGCTATGCTGGGGACATGTGGTGAACGAACGGACAACGTATTCGGATTCGTGTCGTCGTCCTGAGCAACTTTCATGTATAAACTATTTTCATCCGAGCTACAGATTATTTTATATTAATTTTTTAAAATTTTAATTCAATTTCTAGAAATTACTGGATTTAATTTAATTCGAAATTATAACAGTAATTACTTTTGTCTCCTAGTGTTACTCTAGCCTAAGAGTATGCTAGTGGGGCCAGTGGGGTGGGTTGACCTAGTCAAAGGATGAACAGTGTAGGCTGGTCCCATATGCCATTGTCTCAAATGTTAATAAAACAACTCACTAATATAATCAAGGGGGAGTCCCACATGTCATCTACTAGTAGATAACCTCACTACTAGTTAATCCTAAACTAATTGGACATGGCCGGAAATTAGTCACATCGGCCCCACACACAGAAAACACATACACACACGGAACACATAGCTAGGGGTTACTTCTGTTGCCTGTTAACAGAACAAAGCATTTTTGCGATTTTCATAGGATTTATTCCAGGCATCCAAAAGGATTTGGTCCAATGGGATAAAATGGAGTCTGTCATGTATACTTTCTACTCATATTATTTTTACTCATGTTAGCACTTGATTAGTTGTTGTTTAGGGGTTGTCTAGAGAGCTAAACAGCATAGCAGCGCAAAAGCTAGCTACTGCTACAGTAACTGAATTTTACTGTAGCAGAGCAGCAGCAGAGTAGCAACTAGCAGCGGCAGTAGTAGTAAGCAGCAACAGATTCAGCAGAGCAGCAGCGGTCAGCGGCGTGGTGCCGGCACGGCCACGCGCGGGCACGCGCATATGAGGCCCCGGGCAGGGGTGCGCCGGGCTGGGCAGGGGTGCGCCGGGCTGAGCAGGGCGCGCGATGAGTGTGATGGAGGCAGCCGACACGGGCTAGGCCAGGTGCCAGCATGTTGTGGACGGCACGAGGGAAAGCGACAAGCAGGCACCCGGAGCTGTGCGCGCAGCCGGCAGAGTAAGCAGCTGCGAGGCGGGCAGGGCATGAGCAGGGAGGCATGGCCTCGGGCGCCGAGCGCGGCAATGGCAAGGCGCGGCAGCCAAAAGAGTAGGCAGCAGCAGCGGCTAGCAAGGGGGCTGCCGGCGTGAGGGGAACGGCGGGCCGACTCCAGCATGCCGGGGAAGCGGAGCCGGGGCCGCGGGGCTGGGGCGAACGCGGCCAGCGAGGAGGAGCGCGGACGGGCACGAGCTGCGCACGGGTAGGGGGCGTGACGATCGCGGTGAGCGGGAGTTCGGCCACGTCAACGTGAGCTCGGGGAGGCGATTGCAGCGACGAGGAATTAGGGGAAACATGGAAACGTGGGGGAACGACGTTGCTCACCCCGTGGAGGCCGATGACGAGCTCGGATGGGCCGGGGGCTTGCCGGAGCGCGGATCCGAGGCGGCAGAGCTCAGGGTCGAAGGTGGAAGAAGATGGTGATGGCGTCAATGCGGCGTGATCCGGGTCAATCCGAACCCGTAGATCATGTAGTTGTGGACGGCCGTCTTCCTCGACAGCAGCTGACGGCGCGAGGTGGCTCTGGAGTGCGACAACGTCAATGGCGCGGCGGCGGCCGAGCTCGGGCGACGGCTTCAAGCGAGGAGAGGGGCGAGAGCGAGGACGGGAGGCGATCTAGGGTTCGGGGGACGTCGGGCGACGACTTTATATGCGAGGGCGGGAGGCGGATGGCCATCACGCACGGCCATCACCAGCGGATGGCCGCCACGGCACCCCTGCCTCCTGTAGCGAGAGGTGGGAGGCAAGTGGGGGTTGGCCTGGGCCATTTTTATAGATGGCCCAAGGGGCCCAGTAGATTAGGTTTCTATTCTTTTTATTACTAGTATTTTCCATTTACTTTTTCGTTTATTTATTTAGCTATTGTTTTGTACTTTCCTTTTGCATCAAAATACTTTTATAAAATGTAACACCTTTCCATATAATTACTATGTATTATTTTGCACTGCCACTAAAAGTTTGGGTTCAAAATAATTATTAAGTTTGAGTTTATATTTAAATGGGAAAAAGGTGTTGTTGGTCCACTGTTTTAATATCCAGGGACAATTTTATATTTTGAAAAATGTTAATTCTTTCATGAAAAGTTGTTAGTGAATATTAGCATCCCACCAAACATTTTTGTTTTACCGTTTGAAGAAATAATAATTTGACTTTATTTGAAATTTGAATTTGAATCGGTTTAGAATCAACGCGAGTTTATCAAAAGTAACCGAGGTGACGTGGCATCATTACCAGAGGTTCAATGTATCTTAGTTATTCGGGCATCACAATTCTCCTCCACTACGAGAAATCTCGTCCCGAGATTTAGGAGGGGAGTAAGGGGGAAGGGATTTGGTTATGAAATTCTAACGGGTCTTCTCGGTCTTGGTTTCTCTTCTTCAAGAGGCCGATCCATTAAGTTGATGCCTTCATTCCTCTGATCCATGTCATCATGATGAAGTCATCCTCCTTTCTTCGGAAATTCTGTCGTACTTACGAATAGGTAAGGGCCTGCCCTACAACGATAGAATGGTATAAGGGGAAATCATATGGGGTTATCCCAGGAATGACTACATGAGTATCTCTCGAGTTGAACAAACAAAACACATAGAGAGCAAGGTAAGAAGGTACCATAAGAAGTTTCAAGTGGATAGACAATCGTTCGTTGCCTGAAACAGAGTGTGAAAAGGGGTTCAGAGCAACGAGAATAAATATTGTGTTTAATACTAGAGTTGATGATCACACGGAAGGTGGCTCGTGAATTACATACGAGGCCTCTCTCGAGGAATAGCCTTGGAAACAGGGGTGTACATGAGAGTCAGGTTTTGATCCTGGGGAACTGTGGGTTATGGGCCCACCATGTGGGCTAAAAGTAGAAGGAGCGATGACATCTTGCACGGTCATGATAGCAAGGCATGTCAGAGGATAGCCTGTCAGTTATGGCGGCAACAACATTGGTACCAAGGGCGAGGGACGAAGAGAACCATTTTCCTGCTCGTTGAATGAGTCGGGCCAATAGGCAAAGTTCACGTCCATCGATGGTTGTCGGAATGTTATCAACATTAGTAACAGGGTCTTGCTGACAGAATTGTACACCGAGGTGTTTACATAAGCAGGAGAATATTACTTCTTAGATCATATAGATCAGAAGAAACGTTAAACCAACCAATGGAAAGGAAAATATGAGTATCAGATTAAACAGAACAATGGAAAGGAAAATGTGTTTGAACACCCAATTCAAGGGTATATCCTTCCCAAGGACAAGCAAAGCATGATATCTATGACAATATATAATGTAGAAAACTCTTTAGGTAGGGGGGAGAAATTTAATGACATTACCCATACAACGATGTTTGCATAATTGAGCAGGAAACATTTAGCATTGAGCTTCAAATGTTCTTGTTGAAAATCGGAGTACCACAGACATGCTTTGAGATAGCATTGACATGGTCTTCAAGCAAAGGTCGGATTTTGAATACTCGAAGGATCCATCAGGAACAACTTGTAGAATAAGCCTTACAATTTCCTTAGGGAAGAATGGATAACCTTTCTAAAAAGGAAACTATACCAATAGGTCCTCCAGCCAGGTATGTTGGGCATGACATCACCTTAGCGAGTTAAAGACCAATGTTATAACTCTTGGGAATATGTTCCAACCATCATATCTGACCGAGATTCAGATCTGATTGGTGTCAGGATACCTCAGACTCAGGATGCATGAGAAGAAAAGGTGAAACACAAATGACGAGATGAAAATATGAGATTCTTCGGCAAATGAACTATGGAAGCGAGTTTCGGAACAATACTTCATCATTAAACCAAGGAGAGGATGAGGATGTGGCTGATGGACTCAATGACAATTTGTCGAGATTGACAAAAGATGGATTTCCACAATTATGTGAACAAGGAGATAACAATTGTTGGATCAAATAATATAATGAGGTATGCTTGAGGAAACCATACACAATTAAACATTGGTTGAAAAGTGCACCCGAAATATGGGCTTAGGTAGTACGATCAATGTTAGAATGGTGATTCGATAACCAATGGTCTAAGAATGAAATATCAACCATTAACTTCAAAGCAATAGGGTTGCTAGAACTTTTGAAGTGGCACATCATAGTTCAATTGTCGGTTTTCCGGTTAGAAACAACACGGGGACCAAGGAATGAACGGATATGGCAAGAAGTATCACATGTATCAAGAATTCTTAAGAGGTGGTGAAATTCTAACAACATTCTTGACATAAAGGATGGTAATACTCCAAGGTAGAACATAACATAAGTTGGATAGCAAAGAGATCAAGGTATAACACAAATCAAGAACAAGTTTATGTTGGAGGGAAGGCAATAAAGTGGTCGATGACAACACAAATCATCGAGGGCAAGGATGGTATTTCTCATCATGAATTCAATTGATATCCTGGAAGAGCTCAGAATGCTGACGATGGTCCTGACAAATTTTGTCGAAAGGCTCCACGAAGAAGCAATTGAACAGTGGCTACATCAAGCAACAGGACTAATGCTGCGAAAGATTATTGGAACCATAGATACAACACCAAATCAGAATCAAGCTTGCTATTCAAGGTGAAACAATAAGACAAGGAAGATCAACGTAAGCTTAGCTCATCGCCGAAGTGGTGCTCCAGGAATAAGGACCAGGTAGCACAGTTAAAATCAGCACGATACTGATATAGTCGATCAGGCTAGAAATGATGTGATCGAGTACAAACTTGCAAGTAAAGAACATTACTAATAGTTGTTTAATCACGATGCCGACTCGATTCAGTTATCGGTGTCCTTGAGTGTTTAATGACTCAGAGCCCGTGAAAAAACTAGAATTAGTGAGAATGTAGTACTTGATGGAGAACTCATCAGAAGTTATGCAGTTCCGTGATAATCTCGAGATACGAGGGTGTAATACTCGGTGAAAGATCAAAGTACAGGTTGGACTAGGGTATTGCTCTATAGAAGACAAGTGCTTAAACTTGCACGAGAAATGGTATTCAAAGGAGAACATGGTTGGAACCACGATGGCAAAAGGCCAGACCCCAGATATAAGATGAACTTATCCCAAGGAATTAACTAATTTATGGGAAGCTTTAATGATAAGATCTACATTGTTTCCATGGGCATGAACACAAGTTCAAGGCCGACTCCCACTTCTCCAATTCATGACCATTCATTCACTTCTCATCCTCGAAGAAGTTGTATGGTAGAAAATTATCTGGTGAAACACCAGAAGGGTATGACTTGTGAAAACCTTCAGGTTCAAACGGTTTTTATGGAAGGTATAGTGTCGTGGTTTTGTCATGGCAGATGTCCTTGTGAAAGGACTTAGTCGTGGAGCCATCGCTACGGGTTAGCTTAAAGGGGTTATACTAGTTCGGCCCCTTACGATGAAGGTAAAAGCCTACGTCTAGTTGTGATGGAATTGCTGGGGTTTCGATGACCAGGGAGCGAATCCGCTTTGCCTGGCTTTGAGTTGTTGTTGTGTGTTGTCCCTAAACCACCGCCGGGTCGTCCCTTTATATATACATAGGTCGACGCCCGTCGGTTTACAGAGTCCCGAGGCCGGATCATCAACGTGTCCAGCTCGGTCTCTATCTCTCCTATCTTACAATACAAGTTACATGATAATGCCAGTTTACATCTACAGGCCTTAACCCACCCTTGGGGCCTTGGGCCTTCATAAAGCGCCACCATCCTTTGTCCTCATGGGCTTGTAATCTTCATATAGTTAACTCGGCTACTCCTGGCCAGTTTACGTCCAGTAGTAACATTCCCAACATTAGGCCCCAAATTGATTTGAACTTGTTCATGTCAATCTTCAATACTTAGAAAAATTCCTCCTCTTGCACCTTCGCACGGATCTTGTAAACCGCCCTGACGTCATCCTCCAGATTTGTGGTAAATCGCCGTGATGTCATCTATTAATTGAAGCCGAAGATGCCTTTTATTAATGAGCATCCAACCATCAAGGCGACAACTTTATTAAACATCCATTTTTGAGCTCCTCGATTCCCGCGCCTGTCACTTATCTCTTCGCCTTATAAATAGGGTTGAGGCCCCTTTTTCTTTTTCCTCCGCTGCCTCTTCGTCTCTTCTTCCTCCTCGCGACGTCCCTGCACCCAAGCACCGCCGCCGTTGTCGAACTTCGCCCCTGCCTCATCGTTGGCCGCTGCATCACCCTGATCGAACCAGAAAACCGCGGCATCTCTCCGCCGTTCCTGTGACATTGGTAAGCCTTCTTTCCTTCCATCCTAGATCTTGTCTTTAGGGTTTCACTGTTCGTCGAAGTTTATCAAAACTCCGGTGCTATTCTTCTCTTCTCTTTTCTTTTCCGTAGCATCAAAGGCTAGTTTGAACCTGTTACTCTTGCACGACTGTAGCCATAATATTATTTTCCTCATTAGACTCCCCCTTTATAAAGAGAAGAACTTATCTGGATCTGCTGAACTGTTTAAGCACCTAAAGTTTAAACCTGAATATATTCCAGTTTCTGTCACATCTCAGATCTGGTATTTTCATATAAATCTGTGAAACCTGTTTCCCCTTACTTAGATATTTTTAGATCTGTAGTCCTCACACCAATATAGGCGATTTAACTTTTTGAAATATGATAATCCGACAGGTACCATTAGTCCCCTTTTAAACCGCCGATTCATTTGTACTCCAATGTAACAATATGCATATACCTCTGCTTCTGTTCATCGCTTTACCATTCATAAACACTCTGTCGTAGGCGGTTTATAACTTCCTCCGATTTATCAATTTCACATGCTTGGATTCCTTTTCCCTCAACTTGTTGTACCTTATGCATCACCATTAATGAATCATAAACCGACATTATTTTCTTCCTAGCTCTTCACTTGCAATGGCCAAACAGTTCTATTCCTGTAACTGGGTCCCTTCCCGGGTTACTGAGGAGCAACTGAATGGAATGGTCAAAATTGCTACCTTACTGAAGAAGAATGAGATCTGGTGGCGAGTTCCTGGGCCGGAAAGCCCTCCTACCCCTGGAGAGGGTGAAGTAGTGGTGTTTGCTGACCATATAGGCCTTGGTTTTAAACCGCCTGGATCCATGTTTTTCCGGGACGTACTTGCCAGCTTTCAGATCCACCCTCAGGATATTGGACTCAACTCCGTATCCAACATATGCAACTATCAGGTTTTTTGTGAAGTGTATCTACAAGAAGAACCAACCGTCGAGCTATTCCGGGATTCCTTCCATTTAAACCATCGCACTAAATTTGTAGACGAACCCAATACTGAACTTAGCAGCATCTCTATTCAGAAAAGGAAAGAGGTTGAGTTTCCTCATGCTAAACTTCACTGTCACCCAAAAGAGTGGAATCAAACTTGGTTCTATTGCAGAGACACCTCTCCTGAAGATGAGAACCCTCTACCGGGTTATCATGCTCACTAGCTCGCTAATACTCATCCGCTTCCACAACGACTAAGTGCCAAGGAACGGGCCTCATACGCCCCAAAACTCGCTAAACTTAGAGCTTTCATGGCAATGGTTTAACAGGCGTGGACTTCGTCCGTTGCTGGATATCCTGGAGCATTTTGCCGTTAAGTCGCCGCTCCAGCTTAATGCGTGAGTATACTGGTGACGTATAAGACTCCCAACGTCACATCAATATTCAACTAACAGATGAGGAAGTCACTGAGTCTGTCAAGAAAATGCTGAATGAACCGGAAGCTGTGTGCAGCAGACCGGGTTAAGCCCCTTTTACACGCAAAACAAACCGCCCGCTATAAGTATTGTCTATGCTTCCTCTTCACACCTGATATTTTGGACTGTGCAATCTTTGAATATCCTCTGCCCATTTTTAAGAAGGGTGATGATCTATTCTGGAAAAAGAAACCTCAAGAGAAAGTGGTGAAGCCTTGTCGTCCTAAAACAAAAGCCGTCAAGAAAACCACATAAAGGAAGGCACCTGAACCCATCGGTTTAGAGCTTGATGACGACCCGGATGATCCAGAAGCAGAGGTAGAACTTGATTCACTTGGTTCACTTTTCATGCATCTCATTGACAATGATATTTATCAGGAGGACGTTGAAGGCAGCCAAGCTGACGATGCAGAGGTAATTATCCTTCCCTCCGGTTCAGACCATCTGCCAACACAAAAAATCCATCAAGCAGTCCGGAAAGTAAGCTTTTCTCACCCTCTTGCTCACTTGGATCCAACATTTCTTTTGAAGAAGCAGCAGCACGAGGCTCGCCGCACAACCCTACACAGCGGCCAAACAGTAACTTCGACCGGTTTACCGAATACCCCAGTCCAGAAACACCGACCTGAGGTGTCACCCGCTTCTGACACATCTTATCCCAAAGCCGGCTATTTCCGACAACCTCTTAATCCGCCCGATTCGAATTATCAGGTGACACCTCCTTCATCCTCTGGCGAGTCAACAACGACACAACTCCCTCCTCTTAAGACCATTGCTGGGTAAGTTTTAACTGAATCTGTTGACGTTTTGTATTTGCATGATGTTTTCATCCTTGCATCTTTTCCTTTTCAGAGCCAAGGCTAGACCCAGCAAGAAAACTCGGGTGAATAAACCGTCTGAAGAATTGGTTGTTCAGCCGGAGCAAACCGCTGAGTCGGAAGGTCCCCATGCAGACATTGTTTTTCATGAACCACCCCCTCCGGATCATGATTTGAATGAGCAAACATGAGCTGAAGTAGCAGAACTTGCCGACAAACCAACGAGCCTGGTCCAAATGAGGATGGACCGCCCAGTCCGGCGAAGGCTACTGATATCCCAACAACTCCAACACAGACTACTGGTAACAAGGAAGATGATGTTCTCATCACTGGTGTTGGTCATACCTCTCCTGGCAACCCTGTTGCTTTATCCAATCATAGCGCTAAAGAAGAGCGTGATGCAATGGAAAAAGGAAAATGGAGCACCGATTTATCAAGCTATGTCCACGTCAGTGCTCAAGAACTCCATTCTGGCTTTCTGAACCATCTGCACTAAAACCATAATTATGAAGCCGGTTTAGTGAATCTGATGAAGGAGCGCTATGAGGTACTTTCATTACTTGTCCTTTCTTAAATCCAATTTGTAAGGATCAACTCTAGTAGCCCCCAAGGGCCGGTTAAGGATGGCAATCATAAATCGGGACTTTGTAATATCTTGACCCTTGCATGCTTATCTTTCACATATCCAATAATCTTTAAAATAAACATGTACGTGATCATTGTTTTCCTATACTTTTCCCATGTATAGTCCCCAAGGTCCGGTTTATCTTTCCAAGGTAAACCGGGTCTTTAATCCATGCTTCAATTTGAACAAATGTACATTAGACCCCAAGTGTCAAGGATAATGCCTGCATTGTACTTGGGACTTGCAAAAAAAATTGATAATAGAGCAAATAGGCATTAGCCCCCAAGTACGAAGTGCATAACTTGTTATACGCTTGGTACTTCAAATATACATAGCCCATTGATATATATCTTGCGTTTGTAGGCCGAGCTAAGTAAGAAGGATGCTCAAACCGCTGACCTTCAGGAGAACATTAAATCTCAGCAAGCGGAAGCTTCCAAAGCCAAGGAAGGACTGACTAATGCCTTAGCAGCCAAGGAAAAACTGAAGGAAACCTTTAATAAAGAGCGTGCAGATTAGGACACAGAGAAGGCCGGTTTAACAAAGATGGTCGAAGACGCAGAAGGAGCCCTGGAACCGGTGGTTGAAGAACCGACCGGCTTAAAGCGGCAGATTAATGCCATGACCTCTGTTGTATTTGGTGAGTATCCTCATATGAAGTTTTTCCAATTCATAATATCTCATCAATGGACGGTAAGGGAGTCCGGGATTAGGGGGTCTCCGGACAGCCGGACTATATCCTTTGGCCGGACTGTTGGACTATGAAGATACAAGATTGAAGACTTCGTCCCGTGTCCGGATGGGACTCTCCTTGGCGTGGAAGGCAAGCTTGGCGATACGGATGTGTAGATCTCCTTCCTTGTAACCGACTTTATGTAACCCTAGCCCCCTCCGGTGTCTATATATACCGGAGGGTTTAGTCCATAGGACAACATACAATCATACCATAGGCTAGCTTCTAGGGTTTAGCCTCTATGATCTCGTGGTAGATCAACTCTTGTAATACTCATATCATCAATATCAATCAAGCAGGACGTAGGGTATTACCTCCATCCAGAGGGCCCGAACCTGGGTAAACATCGTGTCCCCTGCCTCCTGTTACCATACATCTTAGACGCACAGTTCAGGACCCCCTACTCGAGATCTGCCGGTTTTGACACCGACAGCCGGTTTACTGATGCGTACCATGATAGGGACCCGCTTTACTCATCTGGGCATCGACATGCTGATGAAACTTAAGCTGGCCTATACTTTGATAGAACAGTTGTACTCTAGATCCAAACGAGTCATTTGCACTGCAGCTTATAACAAGCCTCCTCCAACACTGATAAAAGAAACCATCGAAAAGCTGTCCATGTTGCCTGCTTGGTTGGATGAACTGAAGAGATCAACTGCTAGGTCAGGTGCGCTAACCGCACTAATCCGGGCCAAGGCATGGATTCCAGATCTTGAACCGGCAGATATTGGTCAAGGCTATCCCGGCGTAAAAGAAGATGGTTCAGACTTCAACAATGATGATCTCCGAAGGCTGACAAGGGAACTGCGTCCCATTGCAAGCAAATTGGCGGATGAAACAGACCTGTCTCATTACCAGCCAGTTTATGATATGGATCAGATGAGATATCCTGCTACAATACATGATGTAGAAGATCTTATTCCGCCAATTCGTAAGCACACTTATGCCCCTGACATAGATCCTTCCAACCTTATAAGTGAAGAAGCCGTGTTCCAAGCTTTAACTGGAATCGATTGGACGACGATTGATTTCCAGCCACTGGGTAGAGATGAGGAGGATGCGCCAACTCAAGATGATCCTCAATCTTCAAGTCGTCCAGATGAGGAATCCTAAACTGGAGGCCGGTTTATCAATTGCAGTCTGCCACTGTCGGTGTCAAAACCGGCAGATCTCAGGTAGGGGGTCCTGAAATGTGCGTCTAAGACTGATGGTAACAGGAGGCAGGGGACATGATGTTTACCCAGGTTCGGGCCCTCTTGATGGAGGTAATACCCTACGCCCTGCTTGATTGTTCTTGATGATATGAGTATTACAAGAGTTGATTTACCACGAGATCGTAGAGGCTAAACCCTAAAAGCTAGCATATGGTATGATTGTATGTTGTCCTATGGACTAAACCCTTCGGTTTATATAGACACCGGAGGGGGCTAGGGTTACACAGAGTCGGTTACAAGGGAGGAGATCTACATATCTGTATTGCCTAGCTTGCCTTCCACGCCAAGGTGAGTCCCATCCGGATACGGGACGAAGTCTTCAATCTTGTATCTTCATAGTCCAACAGTCCGGCGAAAGGATATAATCCAGCTGTCCGGAGATCTCCTAATCCAGGACTCCCTCGGTAGCCCCTGAACCAGGCTTCAATGACGATGAGTCTAGTGCGCAGTATTGTCTTCGGCATTGCAAGGTGGGTTCCTCCTCCGAATACTCCATAGAAGATTTTGAACACCAGAATAGTGTCTGGTTTTGCAAAATAATTTCCACATACCACCGTAGAGAGAATAATATTTCCACAAATCTAATCTGTTGACGTGTTTAGATAGCACAACGTTACGTCATGGCCCGGTCATTATTCAAACCATTTTTCTCAACCAGCACCGCGCAGATCGCGAGGCGGTTTTCTTGGCACGTCTTGTCGAAGCAGAGATCGTGTCCCCCTTATTATGGGATTCTCATCAATACGGACGTGGGTAACCCACTCGTGCCCATTGGTATGACTCCCGATTTTAGGCGAGCCCCAAAATGGCCACGAGGAGGACGCTTGATATTCACCCTTTTTATAAAGAGGCCAAGACTTGTCCCTTTTTCCTCTCGCGCTCAATCGAATCCTCCCCCCACCTCGAGTTCCAACACCCCAGGCTCAGTTCAGGCGCTTCGGACCTTCAACCATGTCCGGATCCAACCTCCAAGGTCGGTGGATGTCTTCCTCTGTCACAGACGAGGACATCAAGAAGCTGAGAGAGGCCAGATATCTGACCGCCGAAATTTCGCATAGGCTGCCTGCCCGAGGGCAGGTCATCCCCACTCCCGAACCCAATGAGAGTGTTGTGTTCGTCTCTCACTTCCTCCGAGGACTAGGCCTCGCTCTGGATCCCTTTGTTAGGGGACTCATGTTCTACTATGGGTTGGATTTCCACGATCTAGCCCCAGATTCCCTCCTTCACATCTCATCGTTCATCATCGTATGTGAGGCCTTCCTGCGCATTACCCCTCACTTCGGCCTGTGGCTCAAGACCTTCAATGTGAAGCGAAGATGATCGAGGGGCGGCACGTAGAGTGCGGAGGTGCCGTAATAAGCAAAAGGGCAAATACTCCATGGCCAGAGGGTTCCTTCCCAGAGGTATCCAGTTTGTGGAAGCGGGAGTGGTTTTATATCACAGCTCCCCGAAGTGCCAAGTGGGCAGCCATCCCTGCCTTTCGCTCAGGGCCCCCACCACAAATGACGTCATGGATCAGCGAGGGGCTAAACTGGGGTCCAGTAAAGGATGTGCCGATATTGCAGAGTCACATCCGAGATCTCATTGAGAGAGACGTCACCCTGGTCACGGTGATGCAGGTCATGCTAGTTCGCCAGGTCACGCCTTGCAAACGTAGACCTCTCCGTTTGTGGGATTTCAACCCGGAGGGACCGCGAATCATTCAGCACTTCCTCGGCATGACGCTCAAGGAGATGTACAAGTTGTTCTTCGGATCACAAATAAAGTGTCCGGACACCACCGAGGATGCGGGTCTGAGCTGTAATCACCCGGATACCCAAGTAAGTAATCCCATGGCCGAACACACTGTTTCTCTTATTTATCACAGCATCATGCTAAAAAGTCGCTCTTTAACCAGGACTGGATAACAAAGGCGAAGATGATCAGGTGTCCGGCCCCCCTTCCCGAGGGCTTGGCTAATCCAGTACTAGACAGAATGCTGCAGCCGGCGCCTTATCAGGTGCCCTCGAAGGAAGATGAAGGGGGGAATAAAGAGGCTGGAAGCAAGCCTTACTCACTACTCATCCCAACCGGAGGAACGAGTGCCTCCGCTAAGGAGGACAATCAGGGAGAAGAATCTGACATCCCCTCTCCCCGAGGAAGGAAGAGGATCACCTCTGAAGATCCGGAAACAGATGTTTCCAAACAAGGGAAGAAATCTTCACCATAGGGTCCTGCCCCGGGGGTACCCTTGCCACACAGTGTCCGCAAGGGAATCAACCATCTACCAAGCTGTAAGTAATCAAAAAGTACTTAGTAGTGAAAATATCCTACCTTACTTATGAAGACAATAACCGAAGCTTATATCTTGTAGTGACGATCGTAGCCCTTCTCGACAGAGTTCGTCTTCGGAGGATCTTCTTCTAGAGATGATGGAGAGCGAAACACCTCCCCCTGCCACCCCGCCTTATGAGGCGGGCGACCCAGAAGTGTCGTCGCGGAGGGTTTCTCCTGATCCTCCAAGGCCAGGGGTAATCCCTTGGCCAACCGGAGTCCTCAGTATTCGGCTCCTAAAGAGAGCAACAGAAAGAGTTCAGAACTGTATAGTGTGCGATCGGACGCACTGAAGGATCTTCTGGAGCAAGCGGCCATCTCAGAAGCGCATCGTACGCCAATTAGTACGGTAGTTGAAAGGATTTCATCCGCTGAAAGCGGATTGCATGAAGCTTTTATGAGTCTGCTGAAAGGCTTTGAGGTACGTGACATAGTGTATGTTTTTGACAGTACCGCACACATTAGGTGTGCCCTATGCAGATAGTAGCCCCCGAGACTCTGGTTGTCGTTGAAAACGGCGGCAAACAGAGGATCATAGTCCAGGTAATAACCAGACCGCCTTTATGTTTAGGTGGCTGAAGCACCGGTGGCTAGCCGGACTGATGGGTTTCCCGAGCTAAAGCGGCAACTTGATGTGGCAGATGCCGACATTGTGCTTGTCAACAAGCGGCTTGACGAGGCACATGGTAAGTGATTTCTCCGGTGATCAACGCAAAGTAAGAGGAGCATGATGCCAGTATCTTTAATATGTTGTGACTGCAGATGGAGCTGCCACCGTGGAGATCCTTCGGGCAGAGCTTGCCCGAGCCAAGGAACAAGCAAGGAATAGTGATGCGGCCGCTCTAAAGGCAGTTGAAGAGCTGAGGGCCGAACAGTCCACGAATCGCCAGAGCAAGGAAAGGATAGCCAAGATGGCCATTG
Organism: Triticum dicoccoides; assembly: GCF_002162155.2. Lineage (NCBI taxonomy): Eukaryota > Viridiplantae > Streptophyta > Magnoliopsida > Poales > Poaceae > Triticum > Triticum dicoccoides. The sequence continues at coordinate 70,852,011 of NC_041380.1, read as the reverse complement.
AGTTGAAAGATGCTGCTGACCGTTACCAGCTTCTTGATAAAGAAAGCCGGGCGAGGGCGACAGACCTGGAAAAGGCCATGGTAGCAGCCAAGGAAGCTCTCTCTAAAATCAGAGCGACCAAGGAGGAGTTGCATCAAGCTGCAGATATCGTGGCTGGGAAGCCCTTCTTGTTGCGGACTAAGTTCGTAGATCCGAAGTATGCTCCTCTTGACCAACTATGGAGTTCGGCGAACGCCTACATTGATTTGGCGGCAAGTGTTGCTGATGGGGCCTAGTACTTCAACGATCAAAAAGATCACGAAGTGGAAAAGCTGTTCTGGTCACAGTTCCATGCTCCAGTGCGTCCGCTGCTATTGAGTGAGCGAATGGCCAAGTGGGCCGAGCTCCATAGGTTGTCTGGACTGGCCATGAGGTCTGTTGTGGATCATCTGTGGCCAGGAGGGCCAAGGCCGAATAGTTACTTTAGTTTGGTGCAACAATTCCTTGGTGTTGTGCCGCACATCGATGCTATGAAGAGGTCGGCGTGCATAGAGGGTGCGCGGATGGCCTTTGCCCATGTCAAGACATACTGGGCAGAGATGGAGGCCACCACTGTTGCAACATAGGGATCGGCCGTGGGCCGATTGGCTGCCGAGCACTACTTTGAAGAAGTTCTTGAAGGCGCTCGTTCGATAGAGGCTCAGTGCTCGAAGAATATTATGTTCTAGTGACATGTACTCCCATTGTAAGAACAATGTTTTATTGAGTTGTCAAGGCTGTGTTTATACTCTTTCCTGAAAGTATTATGATGCCTCATGTGCGGCCGTTTATGTATATATGTATATAACCTGAAAGTTTGCAGCCATCGGCTTCCGCCCCCACGCATATAATGCGGGGGTGTTCGCAAAAAACGCGTATTCACACTTCATCCAACGTCTTGGTCCATTAAGGAGGTGGTAGCACAGCGAACGAGGCAATCGGACTATATTGCTTTAACACTTTCACTTGGCCATAGGAGTTTGACGATGGGGCTACTATATAGCCCATGGTACTTCCGCGCTCGTCCGAATACGGGGTGCGTATGTACATGACCGGGAAACGGCCCTTCGTTAATGCGGAGGAATCCCGAAGATTCCGCTGAGTCATCGAGTGGTTGACCAGTCTCACGCTATATCATGACAGTCAGTTTTCGGCTTTCTCTACTGAGGTGCTCATCCGGATGAACCAGGGCACAATCGCAGTAGTTCTCCCAATGCTACCTTAGCTGATATAGCGGAACGTAAGGTACCAAAACATGGGAGCCGGGCAAACCCAACATTTGACCAAAGACATGATTCATAGCTGATGCATATAAGGCCAAACTCGCGACACCGAACACTCCCTAAGGTATTCGGTCTTTATAACATATGCCGGGCTGAACAATGCCCTGAATAATAAACCCGGGTGTCCAGGTACGTGCAATATCCTGACGTGGCCACATGCCAATACGTCAGCATCCTTCTCTATTGTATTGAGTCCGGAGGATGTGAACAACAAGATACAGTAAAAAAGGTTGACACAGGGTCTTAATCTAAAAAGAAACCTTTGAGCGGGTCCCTGCTGCACATCTGCGCCTGTGTCTCCGTTGTGCCGTGTCCTGGACAAGTGTAGCACGACTGTCATCTGTAAAAGAGAAGAACTTAGGTGAAAGTTGTCGTGCCAGAAAATTGGTTATTATCAATAAAACAGTAAAATTCAAGCTAAGTTAAGTTGAGCCGGGCTAGCCCTGATTACACGCGGGAAGCCCTGGTACCGTCTAGGGGGGCTTGATCATCAAACCCATCTCATGTATATGTAGTGGTGCACCGGACTCATCTAACCGTGTGTGTGGTCTTGACGACCTGTTATTTTTCCTGGTTGGTGAGGCCGTCTAGTGCTCGGTGGCTAAAGCCGCCGCACATTCTTCCGCGCGTAGAGCACGCTCAATATTTCCGCTAACTGTGATGGTGCCACGTGGGCCGGGCATCTTAAGCTTGAGAGAAGCGTAATGCAGGATTGCACTAAAACGAGCGAAAGCCGCTCTTCCGAGTAGTGCCGGATAGCCACTTCGGAATGGAGCGATGTAGAAATTTAACCTTTCGCTTCAGAAGTTGTCGGAAGAACCGAATACAACCTCTAGTAATAGAGAGCCCGTGCAGCGGGCCTCTAGGCCTGGTATTACTCCCTTGAAGGTAGTAGTACGGTGGCTTATTTTTGTCGGGTCTATCCCTATTTTGCGGATTGTGTCCTGATATATCAGGTTTAGACCACTGCCGCCGTCCATGAGGACTCGTGTGAGATGGTATCCATTTATTATTGGGTCTAACACCAAGGCAGCCAATCCTTCGTGCCGGATGCTTGTCGCGTGATCCCCGCGATCAAAAGTGATCGGGCAGGCCAACCAGGGGTTGAACCTAGGGGTGACGGGCTCTATGGCACATGTGTCTCGGGGTGCATGTTTGCTTCTCCTTTTCGTCACATGGATCATGTTGACTATTTTAACCTCTGGCGGGAATTTTTTCTGTCCTCCAGTGCTTTGCTGGCGAGGCTCGTCCTCGTCTTCGCTTGGTGTCTCCCCCCCTTGTGTTCGGCGTTTAGCTTACCGGCCTTCTTGAAGGCCCAACATTCTCTGTGGGTGTGATTTGCAGGTTTATCGGGGGTGCCATGAATCTGACATAGTTTGTCAAGAATCTTGTTTAGGCCAGACGGTCCGTCTCTGCTGCCTTTGGAAAGCTTTTTCCACTGACCTGGTCGAGAGCCCCTGAATCCGGTGTTTACCGCCGTATTATCTGGGCTATCTTCTTTATTTTGATGCTTGCTTTTATTGCGTCGTGGTTTTCCATTGCCATCCTTGACTTTGGATGTGCTTGGGTCGCTGGTGCTACTGTAGGCTAACCAGCTGTCTTCGCCCGTGCAAAAGTGGGTCATGAGACTTGTTAGAGCTGCCATTGTTCTCGGTTTTTCTTGGCCGAGGTGTCTGGCGAGCCATTCGTCTCGGATGCTGTGTTTGAAAGCTGCTAAGTCTTCGGCGTCCGTACAGTCGACGATTTGGTTCTTTTTGGTGAGGAACCTGTTCCAAAGCTTTCAGGCGGACTCTCCGGACTGTTTTCGGGGAGGCTTTTCAGCCAGTGCCGAGCTGGTCCTTTAAGCTTGAGGGGCAAGTATTTAATGGCATGGAGATTGTCTCCGCGAGCCATATGGATATGGAGGATAAAGTCCTCAATCCAGACCCCAGGGTCTGTGGTCCCGTCGTACGCTTCTATGTTCACTGGTTTGAATCCCTCTAGGAATTCGTGGTCCACCACCTCATCGGTGAAACATAGGGGGTGTGCGGCACCCCTGTACCTGGATGTAACATGGCGTTCGGACGGTTGTGGTATTTGGTTTTGATTTTGTGTCGGAGCACGCTTCCTAGATCCATAGATGGATCTGGTCGTACCAGATTTTTGGCGCAAGTCCTCACGTACATTGTGTGTTAACTTATGTGCGTATTTGTTATCTACTCTATCACGGTCACAAAGTGGTGGATCCGGCTAGTTGGCCGTTTCATTATTTGGCTGTGTGGGCTCCAAGGCCTCGTCGTCGAATTCAGGTAACAACTTGCGCTTTGGATAGCTCTTTGTGTGGTAACTTCCACCATACTTTGCTTCGCTGTCGAGCACTTTGTTCCACTTGCTGTTGAGTGTGTTTTGTGCGGCCTTAAGCCTTTGCTTCTGCTTCTTCAGACTCCTCGCCGTGGCAATAAGCCTTATGTGGAGGTTCGCTTGCTCCAAGTGCGTTTCCGGGATGATGTGTGCAATCCGTACTATGTTCGCCGCTTGCAGCTTCATAGTGCTCTGCCGTCGGGGCAATGTGGTCGTTGTTTCCTCTGGAGTCGACTGGAGTGTTATATTCTCTTGTGTTGTTATCTCTATTTTTTCTATGGCGGGACTTAGAGCGGTGCCGCTGACGTCGGCGCTTGGGTTGCTTCTTGGAGGGGCCATCCTCCACTGTCTCTACGCCATTGCCTTCTTTGGGTGTATCCACCATGTATATGTCATGTGATGAAGTGGTTGTCCGGCACCCTGTGGGCGCTGGATCCTGTTTGTCTCCTGCATCTTCGTCCATGCCGTCGATGTCTTTGGAGTCGAAGTTGAGCATGTCGGTTAAGTCGTCGACAGTGGCTACTAAGTGGGTGGTGGGCAGGCAGCGAATTTCTTCGTCGTCCGTATCCCATTCTAGCCGGACATAGTTCGGCCAAGGTTCTCCTAACAAGGAGAGAGACTTTAATGAATTTAGCACATCGCCGAAAGGCATGTGCTGAAAGATATCCGCGAAGGTGAACTCCATGATTGGTGCCCAGTCGGATTCGATGGGCATGGATGCAGACGGCTCGGAGTCCGTGGCCGGAGATGAATCCAGTGGTTCGGCGACACGGCTCTCGTAAGGGGTGAAGTCAATATCCAGCTCCATCGCCACTGAGTGTGCGGCCTCCATGGCGGGGTCTATCCCTCCATCCTTGGATGGTGCAATTTGCCCCGGATTGAAGGCCGGAGTAGTTGCAGATGCGATCTCCCGAACACTGTCCGACGGCAGAGTTACGTCGTGCTCGTCGTGACTGTGCAGCGCACCTGACACGGGCTTGAATCCGTCAAAGATCAAGTCTCCGCGGATATCGGCAGTGTAGTTTAAGTTTCCGAATCTGACCTGATGGCCAGGGGCGTAGCTCTGGACCTGCTCCAGATGGCCAAGCGAATTGGCCCGCGGTGCGAAGCCGCCGAATACAAAGATCGGTCCGGGAGGGAAAACCTCACCCTGGACCGCATCGCTATCGATGATCGAAGGAGCCATCAAGCCTTATGGTGACGACACAATGGAACTCTCAATGAAAGCACCAATGTCAGTGTCAAAACCGGCGGATCTCGGGTAGGGGGTCCCAAACTGTGCGTCTAAGACGTATGGTAACAGGAGGCAGGGGACACGATGTTCACCCGGGTTCAGGCCCTCTTGATGGATGTAATACCCTACGTCCTACTTGATTGTTCTTGATGATGTGAGTATTACAAGAGTTGATCTACCACAAAATCGTAGAGGCTAAACCCTAAAATTTAGCCTATGGTATGATTGTATGTTGTCCTACGGACTAAACCCTCCGGTTTATATAGTCACCGGAGGGGGCTAGGGTTACACAGAGTCGGTTACAAGGGAGGATATCTACATATCCGTATTGTCTGGCTTGCCTTCCACGCCAAGGAGAGTCCCATCCGGACACGGGACGAAGTCTTAAATCTTCTATCTTCATAGTCCAACAGTCCGGCCAAAGGATATAATCCGGCTGTCCAGAGACCCCCTAATCCAGGACTCCCTCAGCCACTCATTATTGAAACAATTATTCTGTGTGGGCTGTTAAAGCGCCTTGTAATAGGAAAGCGTAAACACTTATCTGTTATGCCATCGAGCATGTCTATTTTGCTTGATACTGATAACTCACCATGCCCTTGGGATCTATTATATGCATAGTCCATTGATGCCTTATTCGATTTGCTCCTGCATATGAGAACTCGAAAGTGTCCTAGTGGTTTACCACTGGACGGGTCATGATGCCCAAAATATATACATAGCTTGGATGGATAACCAAGATTGTAATAACCAGATATTAAATAGATGATACCTATGATGCATCTCCTTGGTTGACCAACTGTTGTTATAATAAGGGTGATAACACCAATCTGGAATATTGATGACTCCTTGCATCCTTGTCGGTTCATAACCAAACCGTACCGGGTTATGATAAACACCGGTTTGTTCATATAACTTTGGTGACTTCTAGCCAAAACCATACTGGATCAAATTAATGCCGGATTGTAATTGATCATGTACTAACAACTTAGCGTTGAAAGCCATGCCGGGTTGTAATAGACACCGGTTTATCAGAAAATGTTCATAAATCCTTTATCAAAAGAGGTTGAAATATTGCAAAAAATACCAGAAAAATATGCAAGGCTTTTCATGGGCTGCCAGGCCCTAAATCGAGGCTTTTCATGGGCTGCCAGGCCACTGAGTTAAACCATTTGTCAAAGCCTTTTAAGATGAACCTCAATCTTCAACCAATCATCGTTTTAACTTTGACATGTTCAGGGTCTATGAGATTGACTTGTCAAACGTTTGATCGGTCATACCAGGTTTACCTGGACGGAGTGGCTTACTTAAAGAGTCAGGATAACCCAGGGTTTCAGGTGAATACACCTGGCTTGGAAGCCTGGCTTGATAACCTATTGCAAGGGTACAAACTCTTTGTTCTTTGAGAAGCAAGGAGCCCCCAAGCAACATTTGAGTTGTGCTCAGTGGTACCTATATTTGAGTTGTGCTTTTGCAACAAACTCTCTTTGGTCCACATAATTTCCTTTTGGCCTTTAGCCTATCAAGAGGTATAGCTATGGTGCAAATACCACCAAGCCCCTAGTGATTTCCTTTTGGCTTTAAGCCGATCAAGAGGTGTAGCGAAGTGATAACCCACAAGTATAGGGGATTGCAATAGCTTTCGAGGGTAGATTATTCAACCCAAATTTATTGATTCGACACAAGGGGAGCCAAAGAATATTCTCAAGTATTAGCAGCTGAGTTGTCAATTCAACCACACCTGGAAACTTAGTATCTGCAGCATAGTGTTTAGTAGCAAAGTAATATGATAGTGATGGTAACGGTAACAAAAGAGTAACAAAAGCAAAGTAATGTTTTTGGTATTTTGTAGTTATTGTAACAATAGCAACGGGAAAGTAAATAAGCGTAAACCAGTATATGGAAAGCTCGTAGGCATCGGATCAATGATGGATAGTTATGCCGGATGTGGTTCATCATGTAACAGTCATAACATAGGGTGACACAGAACTAGCTCCAATTCGTCAATGTAATGTAGGCATGTATTCCGAATATAGTCATATGTGCTTATGGAAATGAACTTGCATGACATATTTTATCCTACCCTCCCATGGCAGCGGGGTCCTAATGGAAACTAAGGGATATTAAGGCCTCCTTTTAATAGAGAATCGGAACAAAGCATTAGCACATAGTGAATACATGAACTCCTCAAACTACGGTCATCACCGGTAAGTATCCCGATTATAGACTTGCAAGATAGGATCAAGAACTCTCATATATTGATGAAAACATAATAGGTTCAGATCTGAAATCATGGCACTTGGGCTCTAGTGACAAGCATTAAGCATAGCAAAGTCATAGCAACATCAATCTCAGAACATAGTGGATACTAGGGGTCAAACCCTAACAAAACTAACTCGATTACATGATAAATCTCATCCAACCCATCACCGTCCAGCAAGCCTACGATGGAATTACTTACGCACGGCGGTGAGCATCATGAAATTGGTGATGGAGGATGGTTGATGATGACGACGGCGACGAATCCCCCTCTCCGGAGCCCCGAACGGACTCCAGATCAGCCCTCCCGAGAGGTTTTAGGGCTTGGCGGCGGCTCTGTATCGTAAAACGCAATGAAATCTTCTCCCCTATTTTTCTCTCCCCGAAAGCAGTTATATAGAGTTGGAGTTGGAGTCGGGAGGTCTCCAGGGGGCCCACGAGGTAGGGGGCACGCCCTAGGGTGGGGGGGCGCCCCCACCCTCGTGGCAAGGGTGTGGGCCCCTGGTCTTCATCTTTGGCGAGGATTTTTTATTATTTATTGTAAGATATTCCGTGGAGTTTCAGGTCATTCTGAGAACTTTTGTTTTCTGCTCATAAAACAACGTCATGGCAATTCTGCTGAAAACAGCGTCAGTCTGGGTTAGTTCCATTCAAATCATATAAGTTAGAGTCCAAAACAAGGGCAAAAGTGTTTGGAAAAGTAGATACGACAGAGACGTATCACGAAGGTTCAGATATGACCAAGCCCCCTAGTGATTTCCTGTTATATGTGTGGCTTTGACAAGCCGGATCAACAGAACTCCGCTTTGTAAACAGAAGCCTCCATGAAAAGACATGATGTAAAACAAACAGAGACCCCGCTTTAGCGGAGGCTCCGATTTATTATATTGACTATAATATATACATTGTCGTAAGTATGTACATAGAAAAGAGCCTATGGCTCAAGTATAGTAAGGCCGAAGATGAGCTATATTCCATGGCCATTGGGTCTCCTCCTCTGATTTACGTGAGTCTTTGTGCTCTCGAACATCGATAAGGTAGTATGACCCATTGTGCAGTTTTTTGCTAACCACAAAAGGTCCTTCACAAGGCGGGGATAACTTGTGCATATCAGTCTGATCCTGGATGAGCCGGAGCACCAGATCGCCCTCTTGAAAAGTTCTGGTCTTAACCCGGCGGCTGTGATAACGTCGTAGATCTTGTTGATAAATCACCGAACGTGCCGCTGCTAGATCACGCTCCTCATCTAACAGGTCCAGTGAGTCTTGACGTGCCTTATCATTATCAGCTTCAACGTAAGCCGCCACATGGGGCGAGTCATGACGGATGTCACTAGGGAGAACCGCCTCTGCTTCGTAAACCATCAAGAAAGGCATGTAACCCGTAGACCTGTTTGGTGTGGTGTTGATGCTCCATAACACGAAAGGTAACTCCTCCACCCAACAACCCGACGTCCGCTTTAAAGGAACCATAACCCGGGGCTTGATACCTCTCAAAATTTCTTGATTGGCTCTTTCTGCCTGATCATTAGATTGGGGGTGAGCCACTGATGACACGTCAAGCTGGATGTGCTCACGTTGACAAAATTCTTTCATAGTACCCTTGGATAGATTTGTTCCATTATCAGTTATAATACTATGTGGAAAGCCAAACCGGAATATCACCTTTTTGATGAATTGAACGGCCGTGGCTGCATCACACTTGCTGACTGGCTCTGCCCCCACCCACTTGGTAAACTTATCAACCGCCACTAGTAGGTGGGTCTTCTTGTCTTTGGACCTCTTAAAAGGCCCAACCATATCGAGCCCCAAGGTTGCAAACGACCAAGTTATTGGAATCATTCTTAACTCTTGGGCCGGAACATGGGCTCGGCGTGCGAACTTTTGACAACCATCACACCTCTTAACCAAATCCTCAGCATCAGCATGAGCCGTCAACCAATAAAAGCCGTGACAAAAAGCCTTAGCCACCAAGGGTTTCGAACCGGCATGGTGACCACAATCTCCTTCATGGATCTCATGCAAGATCTCACAACCTTCTTGAGGGGAAACACAACGCTGAAATGCTCCTGTGATGCTACAATGATGTAGCTCCCCATTGACAATGGTCATTGACTTGGATCGCCGGATTATCTATTGGGCCAAGATTTCGTCGTCTGGCAACTCGCCCCGGTTCATGTATGCTAGGTACGAGACCGTCCAATCCGGAATAACATGACGAGCCGCCACCAATTGAGCCTCCGGGTCAGGCACAGCCAAATCCTCCTCCGTAGGTATCTTCACTGACGGATTATGCAGTACATCAAGGAAGGTATTGGGTGGCACTGGTTTACGTTGAGAGCCTAAGCGACTTAAAGCGTCTGCTGCTTCGTTCTTCCGCCGGTCTATGTGGTCCACTTGATAACCCTTGAAGTGACCAGCCACTGCATCCACCTCTCGTCTATATGCTGCCATAAGTGGATCCTTGGAATCCCAAGTGCCAGATACCTGCTGAGCCACCAGGTCCAAGTCACCAAAGCACTTAACCCGGCTTAAGTTCATTTCCTTAGCCATCCGAAGACCATGGAGGAAGGACTCATACTCAGCTGCATTGTTAGTACAAGGGAACATTAAACGGAGAACATAACAAAACTTATCACCTCATGGGGAAGTTAATATGACTCCAGCCCCCGAGCCCTCCAATTGCCTAGACCCATCAAAGTGAATAGTCCAATAAGTGATGTCTGGCTTTTCCTCCGGTGCCTGCAACTCCGTCCAATCATTGATGAAGTCCACGAGTGCTTGAGATTTGATTACTGTGCGAGGTGTATATTTGAATCCGTGAGGTTCAAGCTTGATAGCCCACTTAGCAATCTGGCCAGTTGCTTCTCTGTTTTGGATGATATCTCCCAGGGGGCTGAACTGACCACTGTGATGGGATGACCTTGAAAATAATGCTTGAGCTTCCATCTTGCCATAAAAACTCCATACACCAGTTTCTGCCAATGCGGGTATCTCTGTTTGGATTCTATAAGCACTTCGCTGATATGATAAACCGGCCATTGAACCGGATATTCTTTCCCAGCCTCCTTGCGCTCCACAACAATAGCCACACTAACAGCTCGGCCATTAGCAGCCACATATAGCAATAAAGGCTCCTTATCAACCGGGGCTGCAAGGACAAGTGGCTCGGCTAACTGTCTTTTCAGATTTGCAAGCGCTTCTTCAGCAGCATTGCTCCAGACGAAGTGATCCGTTTTCTTTAACATTTGATACAAGGGGATAGCCTTTTCCCTAAGACGACTGATAAACCGGCTTAAGGCTGCAACCCAGCCCGCCAGTCGTTGAACATCGTTAATGCACGCCATTTTAGCCAGAGATGTTATAGCTGTGATCTTCTCCAGATTAGCTTCAATCCCCTTGTTAGACACCAGAAAACCTAAAAGCTTCCCTGCCAGTACACCAAAGACACACTTGGCCAGATTAAGCATCATCTTATAGACCTGAAGGTTATCGAAAGTCTCCCTCAAGTCACCTATCAACGTCTCCTCCTTTCTGGATTTCACCACAATATCGTCCACATACGCATGTACGTTGCGCCCAATCTGTTTATGTAAACAATTATGAACACAGTGCTGATAAGTTGCCTAGGCACTCTTAAGCTCGAAGGGCATAGATACATAGCAGAAGGCTCCAAAGGGAGTTATGAAGGTCGTCTTGTCCTGGTCCTTAACTGCCATTTTGATCTGATGATAACCAGAGTAAGCATTCAAAAAACACAAATGGTCACAACCAACCGTAGCATCAATAATCTGATCAATACGAGGGAGATCGAAGGGATCAGCTAGACAGGCCTTGTTTAAGTCTGTGTAATCCACACACATACGTGATACGTCTCCAACGTATCTATAATTTTTGATTGCTCCATGCTATATTATCTACTATTTTGGACTATATTGGCCTTTATTTTCCACTTTTATATTATTTTTGGGACTAACCTATTAACCGGAGGCCCAGCCCAGAATTGCTGTTTTTTTGCCTATTTCAGTCTTTCCGAGAAACAAAATATCAAACGGAGTCCAAACGGAATAAAATCTTCGGGAACGTGATTTTCTCACCGAACGTGATCCAGGAGACTTGGACCCTACGCCAAGGAACAAAAGAGGCGGTCACGAGGGTGGGGGGCGCCCCCCCTAGGGCGCGCCCCCTGCCTCGTGGGCCCCTCGGTGCTCCACCGACGTACTCCTTCCTCCTATATATACCTACGTACCCCCAAACGATCAGAACAGGAGCCAAAAACCTAATTCCACCGCTGCAACTTTCTGTATCCACAAGATCCCATCTTGGGGCCTGTTCTGGAGCTCCGCCGGAAGAGGGCCATCATCACGGAGGGCTTCTACATCATCCTAGCCCCTCCGATGAAGTGTGAGTAGTTTACCTCAGACCTTCGGGTCCATAGTTAGTAGCTTGACGGCTTCTTCTCTCTCTTTGAATCTCAATACAAAGTTCTCCACCTCTCTTGTGGAGATCTATTCGATGTAATCTTCTTCTTTTTGCGGTGTGTTTGTTGAGAACGATGAATTGTGGGTTTATGATCAAGTATATGTATGAATAATATTTGAATCTTCTCTGAATTCTTTTATGTATGATTGGTTATCTTTGCAAGTCTCTTCGAATTGTCCGTTTGGTTTGGCTAACTAGATTGGTAGTTCTTGCCATGGGAGAAGTGCTTAGCTTTGGGTTCGATCTTGCGGTGTCCTTTCCCAGTGACAGAAGGGGCAGCAAGGCACATATTGTATCGTTGCCATCGAGGATAACAAGATGGGGTTTATTTCATATTGCATGAATTTATCTCTCTACATCATGTCATCTTGCTTAAGGCATTACTCTGTTTTTAACTTAATACTCTAGATGCATGCTGGATAGCGGTCGATGAGTGGAGTAATAGTAGTAGATGCAGAATCATTTCGGTCTACTTATCACGGACGTGATGCCTATATACATGATCATGCCTAGATATTCTCATAACTGTGCTCAATTCTGTCAATTGCTCAACAGTAATTTGTTCACCCACCGTAGAATAATTATGCTCTTGAGAGAAGCCACTAGTGAAACCTATGGCCCCCGGGTCTATTCTCATCATATCAATGTCCATCACTTTAATCTTGCTTTGCTTTTTACTTTGCTTTTACTTTTTACTTTGCACCTTTATACCAAAAATACCAAAAATACCAAAAATATTATATCTATCAGATTCACTCTCATAAGTGACCGTGAAGGTATTGACAACCCCTAATCACGTTGTTTGCGAGTAGCTATCATTTTGTGCAGGTACGAGGGACTTGAGCGTGGCCTCCTACTGGATTGATACCTTGGTTCTCAAAAACTGAGGGAAATACTTACGCTACTCTGCTGCATCATCCCTTCCTCTTCGGGGAAAACCAACGCAAGCTCAAGACGTAACAATATGCCAAGTGCCGTTTTTATTAAGTGCCAGCATCGGATTAGCTAGCCACTCAGGGTGAAAGACCTCCACAATAAACCCTGCTGCCAAGAGCCGAGCTACCTCCTTACCAATAGCCTTACGCCTCTCTTCATTGAAGCGGCGAAGAAACTGCTTGACCGGTTTAAACTTGGGATCTAAATTAAGGGTGTGCTCAGCGAGTTCCCTCGGCACACCTGGCTTGTCAGAAGGCTTCCATGCAAAGATGTCCCGGTTCTCACAGATGAACTCAATGGGTGCGCCTTCCTATTTCGGATCCAAGTGAGTGCTGATGCTGAACTACTTGGATGAATCGCCAGGAACAAAATCAACCAATTTAGTCTCCTCTGCTGATTAAAACTTCAGTGCAGGATCATGCTCAATAGTTGGCTTTTCAGAGAAGTCATATCTGCCGGATCAACATTGTCTTTGTAAATTTTCAGCTGCTCTGTGGCACAAACCGACTCGGCATAAGCCGCATCACCTTCTTCACACTCCAAGGCTATCTTCCTGCTCCCATGTACTGTGATGGTCCCTTTATGACCTGGCATCTTGAGCTGCAGATAAACATAACACGGCCTTGCCATGAACTTAGCATAAGCCGGTCGTCTGAACAGGGCATGATATGGACTCTTGATTTTCACCACTTCAAAAGTCAACACCTCTGATCTCGAATCATGCTCGTCTCCAAAAGCCACTTCCAGAGCTACCTTACCAACTGGGTATGCCGATTTACTGGGCACCACCCTATGAAACATAGTGTTCGGCGGTTTAAGATTCTTATCTGTTAACCCCATGCGACGAAATGTTTCATAGTAAAGGATGTTAATACTGCTTCCTCCGTCCATAAGCACCTTGGTGAACTTGTAACCCCCAACTTGAGGTGCAACTACTAAGGCCAGATGACCCAGATTATCAACCCGGGGCGGATGATCTTCCCGACTCCATAAAATGGGTTGTTCAGGCCAGCGCAAATACTGAGGCACTGCCGGTTCAACAGAGTTCACATCCCTTTTGTGAAGCTTCTGATCACACTTGCACAAGCTAGTGGTAAAGACATGATACTGCCCACTATTCAACTGCTTCGGATTGCTCTGATAACCCGACTGTTGTTGCTACTAATTCCCCTGATGGTTATAACCTCCCTGATTGCCCTGATTACCTTGATTGCCATGTCTGGTCTGATTGCCTTGGAACCCTGAACCGGAGCTGCTGCCTCCATAACCCGGCCCATGGAAACCGCCTCCTGAACCGCCGGGCGGGCCATTATCATATTGAAACATATTGGAATTTTTAAACTCTCCCATGATGAAACAATCCTTCCAAAGGCTTCTCCTTTGATCCGTGCTTTGGACAAGGTTGATTTAACAGGCGCTCCAAATTGGGGCCTGACCCTCCGCCCCGCTGGGGCGGTTTACCCTTGCGACGCTGACCGTTATCCTGGGCGTTGGTGTTAGCCACAAAGTCCAAGCTGTTATCCGCCTTGCGCTTACTGTTGTTCCCATGACCTGTCGGGTTATGTTGCTGCCCCTTGGTACTGTCGTTCTTTTTCCCCTTCCCGGATTTGTCCTCCTTAGACTCAGGGTCTTTGGTACTATCTGAATCGGCATATTTAACCAAAGCGGCCATAAGTGTTGACATGTCGTTGCAGTGACGTTTGAGTCTTCCTAACTTCAGTTTCAACGGCATAAACCGGCAATTGCCTTTCAACGTCAAGACTGCTGTATCCGCATTGATGCGGTCTAATGAGTGTAAAATAGCTGAAACTCGCTTCACCAGTGGGTTGTAGACTCCCCATCCTCTTGAACGCAGGCGGCTAGGTCTACAATTGACATAGGTTGTTTACACGTGTCCTTGAAGTTCTAGATAAACCAGTTTTTTAACTCGGCCAAGGACCCGATGGAGTTAGCTGGCAAACTTTTTAACCAAGTACGAGCTGTTCCTTCCAACATCATGGTGAAATACTTAGCACATACCACTTCATCCACATCCAGCATCTCCATCGCCATCTCATAACTCTCAACCCATGACTCAGGGGGCAAACTGGCAGTGTAATTGGGCACCTTACGAGGGCCCTTAAAATCCTTGGGCAGTCGCACATTACGCAAGGCTAGGGTGAGGCACGGTACCCCCAAAGAACTGAAGACCACACCTGGCTCCATGGAGGTGGTTGGACGAACCGGAGTAGGCTGACGAGCTACGTTCTATGCTGCCAACTCGGCCTCCCGACGCGCTCGGCCATGATCCACTACATCTTGGGCATTAGCACCACCAGCCGCCGGGTTACGGTTCCGCGCACTGCTTGACACAGCCAGTTCATCAATATGCCTGCTGTAGCTCCAACATGGATGGGGAGTGGAATGAATCCTCTCGCGGCTATGCGAATAAGCCTGCTGCTGAATCAAGGCCATCTGTAGGATCTCCCTAGCCCGTCATGTCTCAATTGCCACGGGGGACTCGCCATCAATCGGGAGAGCTGCCAATCGTGAAGCGGCAGCAATGATTTTATCCAACAGGTTAGAGTAATGACCCGGAGGTGTTGAGACGCGATGTGACAGAAAGTTGTTTTGACGAGGCGGAGGAGGCGGATCCGTCGCAGGAGGCTGAACCGGCGCCCCGATGCCGGGTGCCTCCATCTGGTTCACCACTAGTTGGTTGTTGGTGCCTGCTCTGGGTGTGTTAAAGAGATTCCTCACCTCGAAGACCGACTGAAGGCGCGATCAATATCTTCTCCTCATGACGTCCTCCGACGCACTCTCATCCAGCATAAGCCGGTACGCCTGAGCCTCTAATCCGGCCTGCTCTGCAGCCATCCTGGCGTTTTCTGCTGCCAGGTTCGCTTTAGCTTGAGTTATCTGATCCTTCACCTTTGCAATCTCCGTGTTGTGCTGATCCCGGTTTGCCGCGTCCACCTCCGCTGCTAGTAACATTGCTAAAGTGTTGACCTGATCGGACAAAACCTGAGCCGGAGGCGGTGCAGAGCCTCCTGCTCCCACTGGCATTGTTGTTGCTGAACTGGACATCATTACTGCGGCGGTAGAAGAGTGTTGCGCTGGTTGTGTACCGGCCATGAAGACCGCGACCCGGCTTGGAAGATCGAGGGGGTCCGGAATACTGTTTCCATCAGAGCCTCCACTAATCCGGCCGTCCTGCAGCTGATACAGAGGTTGACGCCCGTTGGTTTACAGAGTCCCGAGGCCAGATCATCAACGTGTCCAGCTCGGTCTCTATCTCTCCTATCTTACAATATAAGTTACATGATAATGCCGGTTTACATCTACAGGCCTTAACCCGCCCTTGGGGCCTTGGGCCTTCATAAAGCGCCACCATCCTTTGTCCTCATGGGCTTCTAATCTTCATAGAGTTAACCCGGCTACTCCTGGCCGGTTTACGTCCAGTAGTAATATCCCCAACATATAGGTTCAACCCATCGGGGCATCGTGGAAACATATACCACAAGTTTCAATAGTAAATATCACCAGCTCGAAAGCAGAGCATGGTTGGCCAAATCATAGAGTAGGATTTACCAATTGCATTATGTATCAAGGAAAGAACTCCAGATTTTGAGAATATGCAAGAACGGTCAGATAATAATGCAACAAAGGATCTAGTGGACCGCAAATGATCTAATGTGAGTAACGGTACTCAACCAGAAGAAGAAACAATGCAAAGGCATAGGATTATAGAAACAACAGACTAATTCAAAGCTCAACTGCAATTGAATTATGATCTCCATATCAAGGGATCAGAAGAAAATGCTCTTATTAAGGATGGATAAGTTGGGCAAGCCTAGGGGTACAATCGATGGCAATTTGATTGGTCGAGGTCCATCTCATGTTTAAAATCACGTCTGAGCTGGAAGGATAATCCTAGGATTTGACTGATGATTGTGAACATTCACAACTTATTGAATCAATGGACTCAAAATGATAGTGACAAAGGATGCCAATAAGATTACTATACTTATGGGATTAACCATAATGCAAGCAAGCAAGAATTTCAAGAATAATAAGCTATTGAGGATTTTCGAAAGATCAAATACTATTTCAAAGACTTTGGTGAAACGCATGAACAACTGGGGAGAAACAAATCCTCGGGGTGTGTGTGTGTGTGTGAGGATTAATTTGTAGGTGTATTTAGGTGACAAGGAACTGCAAGGAAGTAAGCTCGAAGGATTCTTGGAACAACGAAGAGCAGTTCAGGGATCTTGTAAGAATGGCAGGTGTATGCAGTTGTCCACAAGGATATAACAGTGGTAGGTAATTTGCAAAGGCAGTGGGCACAAGTGTCTCAGAAGAACATCACAAAGTATTTTCGAAACCTTCTGGCGCATTAGGCGATCATTTGTAATAAGAGGCTCTCTGGGAGGAAGTAGTTACGAGAACCTAGAGTTAGAGTTAGTAAAATCATTTAACCCAAATAGAAGAGAGATTAGAGTCCCAGAGTATAGATGAGGAATAAAATATCCTAATACCAACCAATGGCGACGTGGGCCCATAAGACACACAACCATGTTAGTAAAAAAATTCTAGTGACTAGACTCGACTTTGGCCAAGGAGTGTGGAAGGGGGATTCCTACAAGCAGTCGGCTTTGATAGCAATTTGGTATGCCCCCGATTTGACCGTACGCTAATCATACACGCAAATGTGTACGATCAAGATCAGGGACTCATGTGAAGATATCACAACACAACTCTAGACACAAATTGAAATAATACAAGCTTTATATTACAAGGCAGGGGCCTCAAGGGCTCAAATACATAAGCTCGTATACAAACGAGTCGGCGGAAGCAACATTATCTGAGTACAGACATGAGTTAAACAAGTTTAACTTAAGAAGGCTAGCACAAAAGTAGCAATGATCGAAAAGGCAAGGCCTCCTGCCTAGGACCTCCTAACTACTCCTCGAAGTCGAACTCCACGTAGAAACATCCTCAGGTTCCTCTGGCTCCTGGACTCCATCAAATGATCGCAACAACCAGGAAATGGGAAAAATAAGTAGCACATCAACCGTGAGTACTCATCCAAAGTACTCGCAAGCAAGGATCTACACTACATATGCGTTGGTATCAATGAAATGGGTAGTATCTGTGCACTGAACTGCAGAATGCTAGAATAAGAGGGGGATAGCTAGTCCTATCGAAGACTACGCTTCTGGTAGACTCCATCTTGAAGCATATAGAAGAGAGTAGATGGTAAGTTCACCAAGTATCATCGCATAGCATAATCATACCCGGCGATCCTCCCCTCATCGCCCTGTGAGAGAGCGATCACCGGGTTGTATCTAGCACTTGAAAGGGTGTGTTTTATTAAGTATCTGGTTCTAGTTGTCATAAGGTCAAGGTACAACTCCGGGTCGTCCTTTTACCGAGGGACACGGCTATTCGAATAGAAAAACTTCCCTGCAGGGGTGCACCACATTTCCCAACACGCTCGATCCCCTTTGGCCGGACACGCTTTCCTGGGTCATGCCCGGCCTCGGAAGATCAACACGTCGCAGCCCTACCTAGGCACAACAGAGAGGTCAGCACGCCGGTCTAAATCCTATGCGTGCACGGGTCTGGGCCCATCGCCCATTGCACGCCTGCACATTGCGTAAGCGGCCGGTGAGCATACCTAGCAACCTCCATTACAAAGGAAGTTGCGTTACGCGGTCCAATCCGGCGCGCGCCGCTCAGTCGCTGACGTCAAGAAGGCTTCGGTTGATACCACAACGTCGAGTGCCCATGACTGTTCCCGCGTAGTTGGTCAGTGTGTATAGGCCAGTGGCCAGACTCAGATCAAATACCAAGATCTTGTTAAGCGTGTTAATTGATGTAACCGCGGACGCCGACCAGGGCCAGGCCCACCTCTCTCCTAGGTGGTCTCAACCTGCCATGTCGCTCCGCCACAAAGTAACAGCCGAGGTCCGTCGAGAACCCAGGCCCACCTCTACCAGGATGGAACCACCTGTCCTTTCAGCCCCCTCATCGGAATCACTTACGGGTACTCTACGAGCCGACCCGACTTTAGTCACCACATGTATCACATATTATGTATAAGAATATACCCGTGATCACCTCCCAAGTGATCACGGCCCGATAGTATAGCATGGCAGATGGACAAGATTTTAGGGCCACTAATGATAAACTAGCATCCTATACTAAGCATTTAGGATTATAGGTAAGGTATCAACAACTGTAGCAACAATGACAGGCTATGCAACAAAATAGGATTAAGCAGAAACAGTAACATGCTACACTACTCTAATGCATGCAGTAGAGAGCAGAATAGGCGATATCGGGTTGATCAAGTGGGGGCTTGCCTGGTTGCTCTGGCAAGAAGGAGGGGTCGCCGTCGATGTAGTCGATCACGGGGGTATCGGCGGCTATCTCGAGGTCTATCGGAAAGAATTAACGGAGGGGGAACACAAATACATAATAGAGCAATCAAAGTCACACAAAGCATAATATGGCAATACACGGTGCTAGAGGTGACCTAAGGCAGTAGTAGGCGATACCGACGAAGGGGGAAACATCCGGGTAAGTATTCTCGGTATTTCGTGTTTTCGAACAGATGTACTAGAAGGGGACAGTTGCTGGTTTGCTATGCTAGGGACATGTGGTGAACGAACGGACTACGTATTCGGATTCGTCTCGTCGTTCTGAGCAACTTTCATATATAAATTATTTTCATCTGAGCTAAAGATTATTTTAGATTAATTTTTAAAGTTTTAATTCACTTTCTAGAAATTACTGGATTTAATTTAATTCAAAATTATAACAGTAATTACTTTTGTCTCCTAGTGTTACTCTAGCCTAAGAGTATGCAAGTGGGGCCAGTGGGTGGGTTGACCTAGTCAAAGATTGAATAGTCAAAGGATGAATAGTGTAGGCTGGTCCCATATGCCATTGTCTCAAATGTTAATAAAACAACTCACTAATTTAATCAAGGGGGAGTCCCACATGTCATCTACTAGTAGATAACCTAACTACTAATTAATCCTAAACTAACTGGACATGGCCGGAAATTAGTCACGGCCGACCACACACACAGAAAACACATACGATTTAGGCATTTTGTTCCCTGTTAACAGAACAAAGCATTTTGCGATTTTCATAGGATTTAATCCAAGCAGCGCAAAAGCTAGCTAGCTAGGGGTTACTTCTGTTCCCTGTTAACAGAACAAAGCATTTTGCGATTTTCATAGGATTTAATCCAAGCAGCGCAAAAGCTAGCTAGCTACTGCCAGGCAAGCGCGGCGCGCGATGAGCGGGACGGTGGCGGCCGACACGGGCTAGGCCAGGTTCCAGCGTGTCATGGACGACACAAGGGAAAGCGGCAAGCATGGTCTGCAGCAAGCGGGCACGCGGAGCTATGCGCGCAGCCGGCAGAGTAAGCAGCTGTGAGGCCGGCATGGCATGAGCGGGGAGGCATGGCCTCAGGCGCTGAGCGGGGTAGCCGGAAGAGTAGGCAGCAGCAACGGCTAGCAGGGGGGCTGGCGGCGCGAGGGGAACAGCGGGCCGACTCCAGCATGCCAGGGAAGTAGAGCCGGGGCCGCAGGGCTGGGGTGGACACTTCCGGCGAGGAGGAGCGGGGACGAGCACGAGCTGCACACGGGAAGGGGGCGCGACGAACACGGTGAGCGGGAGTTCGGCCGCGTCAACGTGAGGTCGGGGCGGCGATTGCAGCAACGAGTAATTAAGGGAAATAGGGGAAACGTGGGGGTGAAGGAAATATGCCCTAGAGGCAATAATAAAGTTATTATTTATTTCCTTATTTCATGATAAATGTTTATTATTCATGCTAGAATTGTATTAACCGAAAACATAATACATGTGTGAATACATAGACAAACAGAGTGTCACTAGTATGCCTCTACTTGACTAGCTCGTTGATCGAAGATGGTTATGTTTCCTAGCCATAGACATGAGTTGTCATTTGATTAACGGGATCACATCATTAGGAGAATGATGTGCTTGACTTGACCCATTCCATTAGCTTAGCACTTGATCATTTAGTTTGTTACTATTGCTTTCTTCATAACTTATACATGTTCCTATGACTATGAGATTATGCAACTCCCGTTTACCGGAGGAACACTTTGTGTGCTACCAAACGTCACAACGTAACTGGGTGATTATAAAGGTGCTCTACAGGTGTCTCCGAAGGTACTTGTTGGGTTGGCGTATTTCGAGATTAGGATTTGTCACTCCGATTGTAGGTGAGGTATCTCTGGGCCCTCTCGGTAATGCACATCACTTAAGCCTTGCAAGCATTGCAACTAATAAGTTAGTTGCGGGATGATGTATTACGGAACGAGTAAAAGAGACTTGCCGGTAACGAGATTGAACTAGGTATTGAGATACCGACGATCGAATCTTGGGCAAGTAACATACCGATGACAAAGAGAACAATGTATGTTGTTATGCGACCTGACCGATAAAGATCTTCATAGAATATGTGGGAGCCAATATGAGCATTCAGGTTCCGCTATTGGTTATTGACCTGAGACGTGTCTCGGTCATGTCTACATAGTTCTCGAACCCGTACGGTCCGCACGCTTAAGGTTTTGATTACAGTTATATTATGAGTTTATGAGTTTTGATGTACCGAAGGAGTTCGGAGTCCCTGATGAGATCGGGGACATGACAAGGAGTCTCAAAATGGTTGAGACGTAAAGATCGATATATTGGACGACTATATTCGGACATTGGAAAGGTTCCGAGTGATTCGGGTATTTTTCGGAGTACCGGAGAGTTACGGGAATTCGCCGGGGAGTATATAGGCCTTATTGGGCCATACAGGAATAGAGGAGAGAGGCCAAAAGGAAGGAGGCGCGCGCCCCCCTCTGGTCCGAATTGGACAAGGGGTGCAACCCACTTTTCCTTGTTCCTCTCCCCATCTTTCCCTCTCTCATACTCCAACAAGGGAAGGAGGAGTCCTACTCCCGGTGGGAGAAGGACTCCCCCCTTGGCGCGCCCTCCTCCTAGGCCGGCCGCCTCCCTCCCTTGCTCCTTTATATACGGGGGCAGGGGGCACCCCATAGACACAACAGTTGATCATTGATCTCTTAGCCGTGTGCGGTGCCCCCCTCCACCATAGTCCTCGATAATATTGTAGTGGTGCTTAGGCGAAGCCCTGCGACAGTAGAACATCAAGATCGTCACCACACTGTCGTGCTGACGGAACTCTTCCCCGACATTCTGCTGGATCGGAGTCCGGGGATCGTCATTGAGCTGAACGTCTGCTAGAACTCGGAGGTGTCGTAGTTTCGGTGCTTGATCGGTCGGTCCGTGAAGACGTACGACTACATCAACCGTGTTGTGCTAACGCTTCCGCTTTCGGTCTACGAGGGTACGTAGATAACACTCTCCCCTCTCGTTGCTATGCATCACCATGATCTTGCGTGTGCGTAGGAAATTTTTTGAAATTGCTACGTTCCCCAAGAGTGGCATCCGAGCCTAGGTTTTATATGTTGATGTTGTGCACGAGTAGAACACAAGTGAGTTGTGGGCGATATAAGTCATACTGCTTACCAACATGTCATACTTTGGTTCGGCGTTATTGTTGGATGAAGCGGCCCGGACCGACATTACGCGTACGCTTACGCGAGACTGGTTCTACCGACTTGCTTTGCACACAGGTGGCTGGCGGGTGTCAGTTTCTCCAACTTTAGTTGAACCGAGTGTGGCTATGCCCGGTCCATGTGAAGGTTAAAACATCACCAACTTGACAAACTATCATTTGGTTTTGATGCGTAGGTAAGAACGGTTCTTGCTAAACCCGTAGCAGCCACGTAAAACTTGCAACAACAAAGTAGAGGACATGGAACTTGTTTTTGCAGGGCATGTTGTGATGTGATATGGTTAAGACATGATGCTAAATTTTATTGTATGAGATGATCATGTTTTGTAACCGAGTTATCGGCAACTGGCAGGAGCCATATGGTTGTCGCTTTATTGTATGCAATGCAATTGCGCTGTAATGCTTTACTTTATCACTAAGCGGTAGCGATAGTCGTGGAAGCATAGGATTGGCGAGACGACAACGATGCTACGATGGAGATCAAGGTGTCGCGCTGGTGACGATGGTGATCATGATGTTGCTTCGGAGATGGAGATCACAAGCACAAGATGATGATGGCCATATCATATCACTTATATTGATTACATGTGATGTTTATCTTTTACGCATCTTATCTTGCTTTGATTGACGGTAGCATTATAAGATGATCTCTCACTAAATTTCAAGATAAAAGTGTTCTCCCTGAGTATGCACCGTTGCCAAAGTTCGTCGTGCCCAGACACCACGTGATGATCGGGTGTGATAAGCTCTACGTCCATCTACAATGGGTGCAAGCCAGTTTTGCACACGCAGAATACTCAGGTTAAACTTGACGAGCCTAGCATATGCAGATATGGCCTCGGAACACTAAGACCGAAAGGTCGAGCGTGAATCATATAGTAGATATGATCAACATAGTGATGTTCACCATTGAAAACTACTCCATTTCACGTGATGATCGATTATGGTTTAGTTGATTTGGATCATGTAATCACTTAGAAGATTAGAGGGATGTCTTTCTAAGTGGGAGTTTTTAAGTAATATGATTAATTGAACTTTAATTTATCATGAACTTAGTCCTGATAGTATTTGCATATCTATGTTGTAGATCAATAGCTCGCGTTATTGCTTCCCTATGTTTTATATGTGTTCCTAGAGAAAACTAAGTTAAAAGATGATAGTAGCAATGATCCGGACTGGGTCCGTGATCTGAGGTTTATCCTCATTGCTGCACAGAAGAATTATGTCTTTGATGCAGCGCTAGGTGACTGACCTATTGCAGGAGCAGATGTAGACATTATGAACGTTTGGTTAGCTCAATATGATGACTACTTGATAGTTTAGTGCACCATGCTTAACAACTTAGAATCGGGATTTCAAAGACGTTTTGAATGTCATGGACCATATGAGATGTTCAAGGAGTTGAAGTTAATATTTTAAGTAAATGCCCGAGTTGAGAGATATGAAGTCTCCAACAAGTTCTATAGCTAAAAGATGGAGGAGAATAGCTCAAGCAGTGAGCATGTGCTCAGATTGTCTGGGTACTACAATCGCTTGAATCAAGTGGGAGTTAATCTTCCAGATAAAATAGTGATTGACAGAATTCTCTAGTCACCATCACCAAGTTAGTAGAACTTCGTGATGAATTATAATATGCATGGGATAACAGAAACGATTCCCAAGCTCTTCGTGATGCTGAAATCGACGAAGGTAGAAATCAAGAAAAGCATCAAGTGTTGATGGTCAACAAAATCACTAGTTTCAAGTAAAGGGACAAAGGGAAGAAAGGGGAACTTCAAGAAGAACAGCAAGCAAGTTGCTGCTCAAGTGAAAAAACCCAAGTCTGGACCTAAGCCTGAAACTGAGTGCTTCTACTGCAAAGGGACTGGTCACTGGAAGCGGAACTACCCCAAGTAATTGACGGATAAGAAGGATGGCAAAGTGAACAAAGGTATATTTGATATACAGATTATTGATGTGTATATTACTAGTGTTTGTAGCAACCCCTCGGTATTTGATACTAGTTCAGTTGCTAAGAGTAGTAACTCAAAACGGGAGTTGCAGAATGAATAGAGACTAGTTAAGGGTGAAGTGACGATGTGTGTTGGAAGTAGTTCCAAGATTGATATGATCATCATCGCACACTCCCTATACTTTCAGGATTAGTATTGAACATAAATAATTGTATTTGGTGTTTGCGTTGAGGATCAATATGATTTGATCATGTTTATTGCAATACGGTTATTCATGTAAGTTAGAGAATAATTGTTGTTCTGTTTACATGAATAAAACCTTCTATGGTCATACACCCAATGAAAATGGTTTGTTGGACCTCGATCGTGGTGATACACATTTTTATAATATTGAAGCCAAAAGATGCAAAGTTAATAATGATAGTGCAACTTATTTGTGGCACTGCCGGTTAGGTTATATTGGTGTAAAGCGCATGAAGAAATTCCATGCTGATGGGCTTTTGGAATCACTTGATTATGAATCAGTTGATGCTTGCGAACCATGCCTCATGGGCAAGATGACTAAGACTCCATTCTCCAGAACAATGGAGTGAGCAACAGATTTGTTGGAAATCATACATACTGATGTATGTGGTCCGATGAATATTGAGGCTCGCGGCAGGTATCATTATTTTCTGATCTTCATAGATGATTTGAGCAGATATGAGTATATCTACTTGATGAAACACAAATCTGAAACATTTGAAAAGTTCAAAGAATTTCAGAGTGAAGTGGAGAATCATCGTAACAAAATAAAAGTTTCTACGATATGATCGCATAAGTAAAATATTTGAGTTACGAGTTTGGCCTTCAGTTAAAACAATGTGAAATAGTTTCACCACTCACGCCACCTGGAACACCACAGTGTAATGGTGTGTCCGAACATCGTAACCATGCTTTATTAGATATGGTGCAATCTATGACGTCTCTTACTGATTTACCGCTATCATTTTGGGGTTATGCATTAGAGACAGCTGCATTCACATTAAATAGGTGTAACATCCCAAAATTCTAAATTTTGGAATGTTATAAACAAATAGATAGATTTGATTGATTGCTTGATTGATTGACTGAAAGTGAGTGAATTCGAAACTTTTTGAAAGTTAAATGAGAGGGAATAAAAGGACTTTCCCAAACTTTCATATTGGTTTTCTGATCTTCGTGAATTCAAATTCTTTTCATCACAAAACCCCGGAGAGAAGATGACATGACTTCTTCCATTTATTTAAATGACAAGGGGTGTTGAGAATATTTGAATTTCATTTGGAAATATCCCAATTCTGAAACTTTATGCGACTCAATGATTTTCACGAGAGAAGATAAAATGACTTCTTCAAATTATATGAAATATGAGTTGGGAGTTTCAAAGAATTAAATTCAAAGCCCCTTTGAATTTATTTTCAATTTGGAATAGATCATCATGCATATTTTATTTTCTTGCATTTTGGTCGATCCTAGAAATTTCACGCAACTCAAGGACCCTTGGAGAGAGTTGGAGATTTCGTTATTTTTATATTTGAGAGTTTTCTCGAATTGAAAAGAGGATCATTTGATTTATTTATTTCATCTTCAATTATTTTCCGTTATAAAAAATATAAGAGAGGGAATAATATGACTTTCCCAAATTTAGGAAAATGAAGATTTAATAAATAGATCAAATTTTGTTTGCCGGAGTTTTATTTGCATTTTATTCGGATAGGGAAAATGCGCGTTTTTGAAAATTTTATTTTAGGTCCGGAGAAAAGTTCATTTTGTTCGGCTCATTTTTAGGAGTCGGGGAAAATTTACTTTATTAAATTTTGGAGTTCGTTTAGATTTTCTTTTATTTATTTTTCTGCGCGCGAGACCGTTAAAAAAAAAAAATCCGCAGCGCCTTGGGCCAAAGGCCCAAGCCGCTAGCCGCCGGCCGGCCAAGAGGCCATAGCGCGCGTGCACCAGGGAGCCGCCGCTTCCTTCTTTTGCCTAGTCTTAGTAGGACTCTTGTCCTATGTTCGTTTATTCCGTATCTATTTCTAGATCTTTTCCTTTTGTTTCCTAATCCTAGTCTATTTCTTGTCCCCTACCCCAAGCAAAACCCTCCCCTCCCCAATATAAATACCCAAGCACCCCCCCCTCTAAACACATCAAACCAACACCTCTCCTCTCCTCTCCGCCGCCCCACGCCGCGCCGCCACACCCACGCCGCGCCGCCGCACCACCCAAGCCGCGCCTCACCCCGCGCCTCTCACCCGCGCCGCCGCCCTTGTGCATCGCCGCCGTGCCCAACGCCGCCCAACCCCGCGCCCTAGTGCCGCCACCGCCACCATGCGTCACCGCGCCGCCGCCGCCCTGCGTCAACGCCGCCGTCGCCGCCGTTCGCCGGAGGTACCGCGCCGCGTCTCTTCTTTCCCTCGGTTCGGTTTTTCTTATAAACCGTTCCGATTCATTTCTTCTCTACCGATTCGTTTTCTTTCCGATTTTTCGCTAAACCGTTCCGGTGTTCTAGATCGGTTTTTCGTTCGATCTCTTTTCCCGAAAACCCTAGATTGGTTTTCGTTCTTCTTTCGGACCGTTCGTCTCAACGAACGTGATCACCGATTATTTCCCGGTTAACGACGTATGTTCGTATAACCGTTCTTCTTTTTCTTCTCGTCGGATTTATTCCGCGATCGCGATCTCAGATCCGATCTTCGTTCTAGTTTATCTTCTCGCTCGTTTATCGGAATCAGGTGATTCAAGCGCCTGGAGTTTCATCTCGAAACCGCCGTTTCGTCTAATCAACTTGAACAAGCTTTTGCTACAGTAAAATTTTGACCTAGATTCAACTTGCTAGAACCGAGTTGTTTTCTTCCGCCGTTTGTTTTTCGTCGTTTGTTCGGCTCGTTCTTTCTTTGCAACCGGAGTTCTTAAGTTGAACTCTCTGGTTCGTTCTCTTGTTCGATTTTTCCCTGTGCATTAGATGAGTACTTATTGTGTGGTTACTATTGCTTGCCTACGATAGATTGACCGGAGTATGACGATTAGATCTATCAAGAGTTTTGAGTGCGAATCATCTTCATCAACATTGCAGGCAAGTAACACTTTGATCATACCTTTTCTACAACCCATGTTTTATTGCATTAGATCAATCCTCTCACACTGCATGATTAGGATCTAATTAAATTGTGGGATGGGAAGTAGATGAGGTAGTACCTATTACCTGTATTATTATCAAACCCTTGGGAGTTACTTCTACGTTTGCTTATTATGCTATGCTATGCAAGTAGACGTGGATTGGGTGAGTGAATATCCATGACAGATGTGAGATTGTTAATTAATGGCTTATCTAAGGTGGCAACCTAAACACACATCTGGGTGGATTGAGGCACCTGATGTCTATCAGGACTTGCCTGTTTTTTTTGGACCGCCACCCAGGCTCAAAGGGATCATAAGATCTTTCATGCTAGAAACTTCCGTGTGCAGCCACATGCTACTATGGGCTCTAGCATAGTTGACTAAGTTGTGCGAACTCTTACGGGGTAGACTAGCAGATGTAGGGGATGTAGGTGTACCGGTTTACCCCACATGTAAGGTGCTAGCGCTTCTGAAAGACTATGTCTCGGTCATCCGCCTTCTCAAACACCCTGTAGTGCGAGAAACCAAACGGAGGCGATCGAGTCTTGTGGGAAAAGTGCGCAAACCTCTGCAGAGTAACAAACTAATCATGATTAGCCGTGTCCCCGGTTATGGACATTTTGAGTATCTAGTTCTTGGATTATCCTATTGATCTCAACACGTTACTTATTATAATTTGTTTGGGTTTAATGAGTACTTTTAATTGGGATTGAGGATGCTGTCAACCATTCTCAATGTTTAACAACCACCATGATAGTTAAATAAATTTTATTCCTTTGAAGTAGGGAAAAATTGGCTTTTCGCAAAAAACTGTAATCATAGAGCTTTCCACCAGCCATATATGCATGTAGTATAGCCTATTCTTTCATTACTCTCTATGTGTTACATTGCCAGCATATTCCATGTGCTGACCCGTTTTCGGGCTGCAACTTTTCATGTTGCAGACTTTTCAGACGACGAGTAAGTGGTACGTTAGGGTTACGATTTCCTATACTCAACTTTGCCGTTGGTGTTGATGGGAATCCACAACCTTGTTGCTTCCGCTATATTTTGGATTGAGGTAATAGTTTTTACGTTACTTTATACATGTGATTTACCTCTGTTATAAATCCTTTGAGTACTGTGTGTGTCAGCATACCGATCCAGGGATGACACGAAAGCACAGAGACTTGATCCATTCGGGTCTGGTCGCTACAATAGGGCACCATCTAAATCCGTTGAGACGACACCGTATGAACTATGGTTTGGCAAGAAACCTAAGTTGTCGTTTCTTAAAAGTTTGATGTTGCAATGCTTATGTGAAAAAGTTTCAACCTGATAAGCTCAAACCCAAATCGGAGAAGTGCGTCTTCATAGGATACCCAAAAAGAAAAATGTTGGGTACACGTTCTATCACAGATCCGAAGGCAAGATATTCATTGCTGAGAATGGATCCTTTCTAGAGAAGGAGTTTCTCCCGAAAGAAGTGAGTGGGAGGAAAGTAGAACTTGATGAGGTAACTGTACCTGCTCCCTTATTGGAAAGTAGTTCATCACAGAAATCTGTTCCTGTGACTACTACACCAATTAGTGAAGCTAATGATGATGATCATGTAAACTTCAGATCAAGTTACTATTGAACCTTGTAGGTAAACCAGAGTGAGATCCGCACCAGAGTGGTACGGTAATCCTGTTCTGGAGGTCATGTTACTTGACCATGACGAGCCTATGAACTATATATGAGGAAGCGATGCTGAGCCCAGATTCCGCGAAATGGCTTGAGGCCATAAAATCTGAGATGGGATCCATGTATGAGAACAAAGTGTGGACTTTGATTGACTTGCCCATTGATCGGCAAGCCATTGAGATTAAATGGATCTTCAAGAGGAAGACAGACGCTGATAGTAGTGTTACTATCTACAAAGCTAGAATTGTCGCAAAAATGTTTGCAACAATTCAAGGTATTGACTACGATGAGAGTTTCTCACTCGTATCTATGCTTAAGTCTGTCCGAATCATGTTAGCAATTGTCATCTGGCAAATGGATAAACAAAACTGCATTCCTTAATGGATTTATTAAAGAAGAGTTGTATATGATGCAACCAGAAGGTTTTGTCAATCCTAAAGGTGCTAACAAAATATGCAAGCTCTAGCGACCCATCTATGGACTGGTGCAAGCATCTCGGAGTTGGAATATACGCTTTGATAAGTTGATCAAAGCATATGGTTTTATACAGACTTGCGGTGAAGCCTGTATTTACAAGAAAGTGAGTGGGAGCACTACAGCATCTCTGATAAGTATATGTGAATAAGATATTGTTGATCGGAGATAATGTAGAATTATCCTGCAAAGCATAAAGGAATGTTTGAAACGAGTTTTTCAAAGAAAGACCTCGGTGAAGCTGCTTACATATTGAGCATCAAGATCTATAGAGATAGATCAAGATGCTTGATAAGTTTTTCAATGAGTACATACCTTGACAAGATTTTGAAGTAGTTCAAAATGGAACAGTCAAAGAAGGAGTTCTTGCCTATGTTACAAGGTGTGAAGGTGAGTAAGACTCAAAACCCGACCACGGCAGAAGATAGAGAGAGAATGAAAGTCATTCCCTATGCCTCAACCATAGGTTCTATAAAGTATGCCATGCTGTGTACCAGACCTATTGTATACCTTGCCCTGAGTTTGGCAAGGGAGTACAATAGTGATCTAGGAGTAGATCACTGGACATTGGTCAAAATTATCCTTAGTGGAATAAGGATATGTTTCTCGATTATGGAGGTGACAAAAGGTTCGTCGTAAAGGGTTACGTCGATGCAAGTTTTGACACGGATCCAGATGACTCAAAGTCTCAATCTGGATACATATTGAAAGTGGGAGCAATTATCTAGAGTAGCTTAGTGCAGAGCATTGTTGACGTAGAAATTTGCAAAATACTTACGGATCTGTATGTGGCAGACCCGTTGACTAAACTTCTCTCACAAGCAAAACATGATCACACCCTAGTACTCTTTGGGCGTTAATCACATAGCGATGTGAACTAGCTAGATTATTTAATCTAGTAAACCCTGTGGGTGTTGGTCACATTACGATGTGAACTATGGGTGTTAATCACATGGTGATGTGAACTATTGATGTTAAATCACATGGCGATGTGAACTAGATTATTGACTCTAGTGCAAGTGGGAGACTGAAGGAAATATGCCCTGGAGGCAATAATAAAGTTATTATTTATTTCCTTATTTCATGATAAATGTTTATTATTCATGCTAGAATTGTATTAACCGGAAACATAATACATGTGTGAATACATAGACAAACAGAGTGTCACTAGTATGCCTCTACTTAACTAGCTCGTTGATCGAAGATGGTTATGTTTCCTAGCCATAGACATGAGTTGTCATTTGATTAACGGGATCACATCATTAGGAGAATGATGTGATTGACTTGACCCATTCCATTAGCTTAGCACTTGATCGTTTAGTTTGTTGCTATTGCTTTCTTCATAACTTATACATGTTCCTATGACTATGAGATTATGCAACTCCCGTTTACCGGAGGAACACTTTGTGTGCTACCAAACGTCACAACGTAGCTGAGTGATTATAAAAGTGCTCTACAGGTGTCTCCGAAGGTACTTGTTGGGTTGGCGTATTTCGAGATTAGGATTTGTCACTCTGATTGTCGGAGAGGTATCTCTAGGCCCTCTCGGTAATGCACATCACTTAAGCCTTGCAAGCATTGCAACTAATAAGTTAGTTGCGGGATGATGTATTACAGAACGAGTAAAAGAGACTTGCCGGTAACGAGATTGAACTAGGTATTGAGATACCGACGATCGAATCTCGGGCAAGTAACATACCGGTGACAAAGGGAACAACGTATGTTGTTATGCGGTCTGACCGACAAAGATCTTCGTAGAATATGTCGGAGCCAATATGAGCATCCAGGTTCCGCTATTGCTTATTGACCGGAGATGTGTCCCGGTCATGTCTACATAGTTCTCGAATCCGTAGGGCCCGCACGCTTAAGGTTTCGATGACAGTTATATTATGAGTTTATGAGTTTTGATGTACCGAAGGAGTTCGGAGTCCCGGATGAGATCGGGGACATGACAAGGAGTCTCGAAATGGTCGAGACATAAAGATCGATATATTGAACGACTATATTCGGACATCGGAAAGGTTCCGAGTGATTCGGGTATTTTTCGGAGTACCGGAGAGTTACGGAATTCGCCGGGGAGTATATGGGCCTTATTGGGCCATACGGGAATAGAGGAGAGAGGCCAAAAGGAAGGAGCCCCCCCCCCTCTAGTCCGAATTGGACAAGGGGTGCAACCCACTTTTCCTTGTCCTCTTTCCTTCTCTCCTACTCCAACAAGGGAAGGAGGAGTCCTACTCCCGGTGGGAGTAGGACTCCCCCTTGGCGCGCCCTCCTCCTAGGCCGGCCGCCTCCCTCCCTTGCTCCTTTATATACGGGGGTAGGGGGCACCCCATAGACACAACAGTTGATCATTGATCTCTTAGCCGTGTACGGTGCCCCCCTCCACCATAGTCCTCGATAATATTGTAATGGTGCTTAGGCGAAGCCCTGCGACAGTAGAACATCAAGATCGTCACCACACCGTCGTGTTGACGGAACTCTTCCCCGACATTCTGCTGGATCGGAGTCCGGGGATCGTCATCGAGCTGAACATGTGCTAGAACTCGGAGGTGTCGTAGTTTTGGTGCTTGATCGGTCGGGCCGTGAAGACGTACGACTACATCAACCGCGTTGTGCTAACACTTCCGCTTTCGGTCTACGAGGGTACGTAGACAACACTCTCCCCTCTCGTTGCTATGCATCACCATGATCTTGCGTGTATGTAGGAATTTTTTTGAAATTGCTACGTTCCCCAACAGGGGGAACAGCGAGGTTCACCCCGGGGAGGCCGATGACGAGTTCGGACGGGCCGGGGGCTTGCCGAAGCGCGGATCCGAGGTGGCAGAGCTTGGGGTCGAATGTTGAAGAAGATGGTGATGGCGTCGATGCATCGGTGATCCGGGTTAATCCGAAGCCGTAGATGATGTAGTCATGGACGGCGGTGTTCCTCGACAGCAGCTGACGGCGCGAGGTGGCTCCGGAGCACGACAACGTCAATGGCGCGGCAGCGGCCGAGCTTGGGAGATGGCTTCGAGTGAGGAGAGGGGCGAGAGCAAGGAGGAGAGGCGATCTAGGGTTCGGGGGACGTCAGGCGATGACTTTATAGGCGAGGGCAGGAGGTGGATGGCCGCCACGCAAGGCCATCGCCGGCAGATGGCCGCGAAGGCACCCCTGCCTCTTGTAGCGGGAGGTGGGAGGCAAGTGGGGGTTGGCCTGGGCCGTTTTCATAGATGGGCCAAGGGGCCCAGTAGATTAGGTTTCTATTCTTTTTATTACTAGTATTTTCCATTTACTTTTCTGTTTATTTATTTAGTTACTATTTTGTATGTTCCTTTTGCATCAAAATACTTTTATAAAATGTAACACCTTTCCATATAATTACTATGTATAATTTCGCACTGCCACAAAAAGTTGGGGTTCAAAATAATTATTAAGCTTTAGTTTATATTTAAATGGGAAAAAAGTGTTGTTGGTCCATTGTTTTAATATCCAAGGACAATTTTATATTTTGAAAAATGTTAATTCTTTCATGAAAAGTTGTTAGTGAATTTGCATCCCACCGAACATTTTTGTTTTACCATTTGAAGAAATAATAATTTGACTGTATTCTAAATTTGAATTTGAATCGGTTTTGAATCAACGCAAGTTTATCAAAAGTAACCAAAGTGATGTGGCATCATCTCCAGAGGTTCAATGTATCTTAGTTATCCGGGTGTCACAATCTCAAACCCTAGTTCATCTCTTGTGTTCAATCTTGTTACTGGAACTATAGATTGGTGCTTGTGGGTGACTAGTAGTGTTGATTACATCTTGTAGTTGATTACTATATGGTTTATTTGGTGGAATATTATATGTTCAGATCCATTATGCTATTTAATACCCCTCTGATCTTGAGCATGATTATCATTTGTGAGTAGTTACTTTTGTTCTTGAGGTCACGTGAGAAATCATGTTGCAAGTAATCATGAGACATGATATGTGTTCGATATTTTGATAGTATGTATGTTGTGATTCTCTTAGTGGTGTCATGTGAACGTAGACTACATGACACTTCACCATATTTGGGCCTAAGGGAATGCACTATGGAGTAGCAATTAGATGATGGGTTGCGAGAGTGACAGAAGCTTAAACCCTAGTTTATGCGCTATTCTGCAAGGGACCGATTGGATCCAAAAGTTTATTGTTATGTATAGAATTTATTCTTAATACTTTTCTCGTAGTTGGGGATGCTTGTGGTAGGGTTAATCATAAGTAGGAGGTTTGTTCAAGTAATAACAGCACCTAAGCACCGGTCCACCCACATATCAAATTATCGAAGTATCGAACACGAATTAAACCAACATGATGAAAGTGACTACATGAAATTCCCGTGTACCCTCAAGAACACTTTGCTTATAATAAGAGACCGTTTTGGCATGTCCTTTGCCTCGAAAGGATTGGGATACCTTGTTGCACTTTTGTTACTACTATCGTTACTTGCTCGTTACAAATTATCTTGCTATCAAACTACTTGGCTACTTACAATTTCAGCACTTGCAGACATTACCTTACTGAAAACCACTTGTCATTTCCTTCTGCTCCTCGTTGGGTTCGACACTCTTAATTATTGAAAAGAGATACAATTGATCCCCTATACTTGTGGCTCATCAGGCGTACCGCAAAACAGGACTCCACGGGATACTGTTCATCTCCACCGTCGACCTCCTCCAGCCTCCACGTGCTACTGTTCATCTACCGCCGACCTCCTCCAGCCTCCACCTGCGTCTGTTCATCCACGGGCTCCTATTCATCCAGCCTCCATTGCTCCTCCACTGGCTACTGTTCAACCAGCCCTCTCCATGGGGTCCTGTTCAACTACCCCTCCATGGGCTACTGTTCATCCAGCCCTCCACCGGCTACTGTTCAACCTGCCCTCCACGGGGTCATGTTCATCCATCCCTCCACGGGGTCCTGTTCATCCACCCCCAACTGGCTCGATCGGGGTCCTGTTCATCCGGCAACAACGGCCTCTACTACCACGGGGTCCTATTCATCCAACCCCCCACCGGGAACTGTTCATCCAAATCCCACCCCCCACAACACTCACTGTTCATCAAGAGGCAGCATCGACCGGCTTTAGTTAGCAGCAGTTAGCGAAGGAATCACTTAGGTTTAGTTAATAGCAAGGGATCGATCGGGGTTCAGTAACGTAGCTAGTGCAATCGCTCGGGTTCAGTTAGAGCCCAACGCCTCACTCGGGTTCAGTTAGAGCGCAACGCCTCGCGCACATACGCGTACGTGTACGACAGAAATGCACAAACCTTCGTGCATCGCTCGGCCCCGACCACCCACCATAACCGGGAACTCCCCGATATTTTCCTTGCCCTCGCTTCTACCACGGTTTTTTGTGTCATGGACGGCCCAAAGAATGTCATGCAGCTGCGTCTCCGGCCCGCCCAAGACGAAAAGCCCATTTTCTGTCATGATTTTTTTCGTAGAAGTAGGAGCCCACTACATCTATGATGATACCAGGTTTTGTTACAATTATCGTCATAGAAGTGTCATAAGTATGATAGAAAAAAATTCGTTCGGCCCAAAATGTCACGGATGTGTCTTTTTTCGTAGTGTATGTCTCCTTATAAAATGGTTTATGCAAAAGGTTGTCATTTGCCTCTTGAGTTAGAACATAAAGCATATTGGGCAATCAAAGAACTCAACTATGATTTCAAACTTGCTGATGAAAAGAGGTTATTTTATATTAGCTCATTAGATGATTGGAAAACCCAAGCTCATGAAAATGCCAAGTTGTTTAAAGAGAAAGTCAAAAGATGGCATGATAAGAGAATCCAAAAGCGTCAGTTTAAAGTTCGAGAATATGTTCTTTTGTACAACTCTCATTTCAGATTCTTTGCAGGAAAACTCCTCTCAAAATGGGAAGGACCCTATGTTATCGAGGAGGTTTATCGGTCTAGAGCCATCAAAATAAATAATGCCGAAGGTACTAACCCGAAGGTTGTTAACGGGCAGCGAATAAAACATTATATCTCAGGTACACCCATTAATGTTGAAAGCAATACTATCCAAACTTTGACACCGGAAGAACACATAAAAGAGTCCTTCTTAAACACTCCAGAATCGTGAAAATGAGGAGGTATGTGATACGGTAAGTAAACGGACTCCGAAAAATCCACAAAAATATTATTTTTTTCAGTTTTGGAATATTTTGAAAATTAGGAAAATAAGAAACTTCCAGAAGCATACCCTGGTGGGCACAAGACACCGAGGCGCGCCCCAGATGCGTTATGCCCACCTGGGGTACCTTCCGGATTCCGTTTTTCTATGTTTTGCTTGTTTCCCAAGATAAAAGATCTTTATATACCCCCCGAACCCGTTAACCATCGTATCACGGTGAAATCTTCTGTTCTCTTTTTCTTGCTGTTTTTGGTCAGATCTGTTGAGCCAGGCATCATGTCTTCCCCACCCTCCAACAATGGAGAAGAAGATGTGGGGGTGTTTGAGGAGGATCTAAGGAGAGAGGAATCTGAAGAAGTTGCTATGGAGGAAGAAGAGGAAAATCCTTTTGGTATTCACTCTCTGGCTTCCGAGAGAGGGACATTGGCTAGCATCTCCACTCATCTGATAGCTATGATACCGTCAAATAATCAAGAGAGCCTCGAATTGCAAGAAGAATCCCCACCAAGAAGGCCTCTACATAGGTTACATCGTAACAATTTTCGCAATTTGATTCATAATTATGGGTTCGATAATACTCCTCGTAGGCACATACCGTCCAATTGGGACATACCTTGCCCGAGAGAAAACAGTGCAGGAACAAACCCCTGGGGCCCGGAAAATAAGCACATAATGGCTGAAGTGAAGAAAAACAGTGAGTTACTTAATCAAGCCCTTCGGGAGATCCAAGGTTTGAAAGATCTACTCATGGTTATATTGGAGAATACCACACCACCACCACCTTCTTCTCCATCACCAAAAGAAAATAGAGTATCGAGTATGGGCACTCCCCTTAGCTTCCGCCAAGCTTGGGGGAGGTGCCCCGGTATCATATCATCCCCACTATATCTTGCCTTTACTTATTTTAGTTTGATCTTTTGCTTTAGATGAATAAAAGTTTAGTTCGATCCTTTCTTTTCGAGAGTTTGCTTAGTGATCTATCTTTGTAATCGTGTGCGAGATATATAATAAAGTTTAGTCCGAGTTTGGCTTTCTTTACTTTCAAGTTGCAATAGAAAGAAAGGAAATAAATAAGAAGAAAAGAAAATAAATGAAAAGGATCATATGCTAATCTTATGGTAGGTAATGACACCACATAAGGAAAAGTATAAGTAGGAAATTTTATTAGAGATTGACAAACATAGCATTAGTCAATGATGCAACTCATTAAAGAATTAATAAGGGAAGGGAATATTCACAAATAAATATACTATCCTAGAAATCTTTTGTGATTGTGAGCCCCCATCAAAATATTATATGCCAAAATTGTTGAAGTTGGACAAGGAAGACAACTTAATGATTGATGTTTGTTCATATTCACATAGAAGTCATATATTCATAGATCATTTAACATGTGGTGCTTGACCCCTATCTTTGCTAGCCAAAAATTTCACACTAAGTAGAGATATTACTTGTGCATCCAAAAACCCTTAAACCCAAATCTTATTTTCAAGAGTCCACCATACCTACCTAGGGATTGAGCAAGATCCCCCAAGTAAGTTGTCATCGGTGCAATAAGGCAATAAAAATTGCTTCTAAAAATGTGAGATCATTTTGTGTAAGAGAAAATTGCGTGTTGTACGAACTTGTGATGGTGAAGAATAAAAGTGACGGACTGCATAATAACAGTTGCCATCGCGAGGGGCAATACAACGTGACATTCTTTTGCACTAAGGGGTTGAGCATACAAACAAATAAGTGCATGGCAACCTTTGCTTCCCTCTGCGAAGGGCCTATCTTTTACTTTTATGCAAAGAGTCAAAGTTTTTCTCTCTATTCCTTTTTATTTTTCTCCTTTGGCAAGCATCATGTGGTGAGGAAAGATCTAGGCACATATGTCCAGTTGAATATGGGTAGCATGAGTTATTATTGTTGACATCACCCTTGAGGTGAATACGTTGGGAGGCGAAACTATAAGCCCCTATCTTTCTATGTGTCCAGCTGAAACATTTTGCTCATGTGTATGCGGTGAGTGTTAGCAATCAAAGAAGACTATATGATGGTTGAGTATGTGGACTTGCCTAAAGGCTCCGATACGTGACCCTTCCTGAAAAGATGATGGATTGTAGTTGCAAAGTTGACTGAGAACATAGTTTGTTGGTTTCTAATGGAGTTTTTGCTTTATACTTTTATAGTGTGATGAATTGTCACTTATTCATGAGAAGTCTATGATAAAAAATCTATGATAAGAGTCCTATGATTAAGATTTTTGCTGCTACAATAATGAACATGATGCTTCTATGTCCGTATTTTGTTTTAATCGACACCTCTCTCTCTCTCTAAGCACGTGGACATGTTTTTCAATTTCGGTTTTCACTTAACGACAAGCAAGGTCTATGCTTGGGGGAGTTGATACGTCCATTTTGCATCATGTTTTCCTACTGTTATTTACGATGTTTTTATACATAATAATGCTTTTTGGAGTAATTCTAATGCCTTTTCTCTCATAATTTGCAAGGTGCACACCAAGAGGGAGAATTCCGGTAGCTGGAAATCTGGACCTGGAAAAGCTACATCAGGCTACCTATTCTTCACAACTCCAAACATGCTGAAACTTCACGGATAATTTTTATGGAATATATGATGAATATTGGAGCAAATAAGTACTAGAGTAGGCCCACCAGGTGGGCACAACTCACCTGGGCTTGCCAGGGAGCCCAGGCGCGCCCTGGTGGGTTGTGCTCACCCAGACCCACCTCCGATGCCCATCTTCTAGTATATAAGTCATTTTGACCTAGAAAAAATAAGGAGGGGACTTTCGCGATGGAGCGATGCCGTCTCGAGGCGGAACTTGGGCAGGAGCACTTTTCCCCTCCGACGGGGCGATTCCGCCGGGGGAACTTCCCTCCTGGAGGGGGAAATCATCGTCATCATCATCACCAACAGCTCTCCCATCTTGGGGAGGGCAATCTCCATCAACATCTTCAATAGCACCATCTCATCTCAAACCCTAGTTCATCTCTTGTGTTCAATCTTGTTACCGGAACTATAGATTGGTGCTTGTGGGTGACTAGTAGCTAGTGTTGATTACATCTTGTAGTTGATTACTATATGGTTTATTGGTGGAAGATTATATGTTCATATCCATTATGCTATTTAATACCCCTCTGATCTTGAGCATGATTATCATTTGTGAGTAGTTACTTTTGTTCTTGAGGTCACGGGAGAAATCATGTTGCAAGTAATCATGTGAACTTGATATGTGTTCGATATTTTGATAGTATGTATGTTGTGATTCCCTTAGTGGTGTCATGTGAACGTCGACTACATGACACTTCACCATATTTGGGCCTAAGGGAATGCACTGTGGGGTAGCAACTAGATGATGGGTTGCGAGATTGACAAAAGCTTAAACCCCAGTTTATGCGCTATTCCGTAGGGGACCGATTGGATCCAAAATTTTAATGTTATGGTTCGAATTTATTCTTAATAGTTTTCTCGTAGTTGTGGATGCTTGCGGGAGGGTTAATCATAAGTAGGAGGTTGTTCAAGTAAGAACAACACCTAAGCACCGGTCCACCCACATGTCAAATTATCAAAGTAGCGAACAAAAATCGAATCAACATGGTGAAAGTGACTAGATGAAATTCCCGTGTACCCTCAAGAATGCTTTGCTTATCAAAAGAGACCGTTTTGCCTGTCCTTTGCCTCAAAAGGATTGGGACACCTTTCTGCACTTTTTCTACTATCATCGTTACTTGCTCGTTACAAATTATCTTGCTATCAAACTACTCTGTTACTTACAATTTCAGCACTTTCAGACATTACCTTACTGAAAACCACTTGTCATTTCCTTCAACTCCTCGTTGGGTTTGACACTCTTACTTATCGAAAAGAGCTACAATTGATCCCCTATACTTGTGGGTCATCAGTGCCTTGGGCATCCCCAAGCTTAGGCTCTTGCCACTCCTTATTCCTTCATCCATCGTGATCTCACCCAAAACTTGAAAACTTCAATCACACAAAACTTAACAAAACTCTCATGAGATCCGTTAGTATAATAAAACAAATCACCACTTTAAATACTGTTGCAAACTCATTCATATTTTTTGCATTGTATCTACCTTATTATAACTTCTCTATGCATATACCACCAATAAAATCGATACTTTCATCAAGACAAGCAAAACAATGCATCAAAAACATAATCTGTCTTAAACAGGATAGTCTATAGAAATCTGAACATCTACCATACTTCTATAACTCCAAAAAATTTGAACAATTAGGACAAAATAAAAAATTTGTATAGAAGTACTGTGCAAAATGTTTCAGAAACATTCGATGTTCCAGTAAAAAAAATGGAAATTCACGCACTACAGCCAAAGTTTCTGTTTTTGCACTGCACACACCAAACAAGCAATCTAATCATCCTAAAGGCAAATCTTGGCACATTATTTTTATAATACAATGTATTTGTACAAGGGGATAGTTATTTTTGTTGAAAAGTTTATGTAATTAAGGTTTGCAAAGTTTCCATGGGCCTTAACAAAGTTCAAGGAGCTCCCCCACTTCAACAGTGCTCGTCTTTCTTACTTTCACTTTTCTTTTTGAAAAGTTTGAGGTTCCCCACTTTATTGTTTTGTTTTTAAACATTTTTAAAAGCACTCAAAAGAAATAAATGACTCCCTAAAACTTCCGCGTTGTCTCCCTGGTAAGCCATTAAGCTAGGCATATAGTCCTCAAGTAATGGATCCACCCGGATCCAAAGGTATACCAAAGCCAATTTTAATTAACAATGATTTGTGATTTAGTAGTGACCACCAAGTAACATATATCATGCAACATCGAAGTATAACCCTCTTCCTATGCATCGGCATGTCATAAAAGAACAATTCATGCACACAAAGTAAAGGCCAATACATAGCATAAACAATTTCTTGCAATTTTATTGTATTGGAAACATAGAGAGGCGGAGATGTAGTTCCTCTCACATAATAATTGCAAGTGGGAGCAGCAAGAACATGCATATTATATTTATCCAAATCATCATGTGCAGTAGTAAAACGCAACCTATCAATATAATCCTTAATAAGCGCAACCTTCTTCGATATAGTGTAGTTGGGAGAATTCAAAAAGATAATAGGATTATCATGTATGGGCGCAATAGCAACAACTTCATTCTCAACATAAGGAACTATAGCAAGTTCATCTCCATAATCATAATTCATATTTGCATCATGGCCACAAGTATAACAAGCATCAAGTTCATCAAAAAGGGATATTTCAAATGAATCCAAGGGATCATAGCAAGTATCATAGCATTCATCCTTCGCTAAGCATGAAGGGAAATTAAACAATGTATGAGTTGAAGAGTTACTTGATACGTCCATTTTGCATCATGTTTTCTTACTGTTATTTATAATGTTTTTATCCATAATAATGCTCTTTGGAGTAATTCTAATGCATTTTCTCTCATAATTTGCAAGGAACACACCAAGAGGGAGAATTCCGGCAGCTGGAAATCTAGACCTAGAAAAGCTATGCCAGGCCACCTATTTCGCACAACTACAAATGAGCTGAAACTTTACGAAGATTTTTTATGGATTATTTAAGAAAGATTGAAGCCAATAAACACCAGAGGGGGCCAAGGTGGGCACAACCCACCTGTGCGCACCAGGCCCCCTTGGAGCGCATTGGTGGGTTGTGGCCTCCTCTGCCCACCTCCAGTGCCCATCTTCTGGTATATAATTGGTTTTAACCTAGAAAAATAAGAGGAGGATGAGGGAGTCCTGGATTAGGGGGTCTCCGGACACTATCCTTGTGTTCAACATCTTCCATGGAGTATTCGGAGGAAGAACCCGCCTTGCAATGTTGAAGACAAATCTGCGTGCCGGACTCATCGTCATTGAAGCCTGGTTCAGAGGCTACTGAGGGAGTCCTGGATTAGGCGGTCTCCGGACAGCCAGACTATATCCTTTGGCCGGACTGTTGGACTATGAAGATACAAGATTGAAGACTTCGTCCCGTGTCCGGATGGGACTCTCCTTGGCGTGGAAGGCAAGCTTGGCAATACGGATATGTAGATCTCCTCCCTTGTAACCGACTTTGTGTAACCCTAGCCCCCTCCGATGTCTATATAAACCGGAGGGTTTAGTGCGTCGAACAACAGACACTCATACCATAGGCTAGCTTTTAGGGTTCAGCCTCTACGATCTCGTGGTAGATCAACTCTTGTAATACTCATATCATCAAGATCAATCAAGCAGGACGTAGGGTATTACCTCCATCGAGAGGGCCCGAACCTGGGTAAACATCGTCTCCCCCGCCTCCTGTTACCATCCGCCTTAGACGCATAGTTCAGGACCCCCTACCCGAGATCCGCCAATTTTGACACCGACATTGGTGCTTTCCTTGAGAGTTCCACTGTGCCGTCACCATATGGCTTGATGGCTCCTTCAATCATTGGTAACGATGTGGTCCAGGTTTTCCTCCCCGGACAGATCTTCGTATTCGGCGGCTTCGCACTGCGGGCCAACTTGCTTGGCCATCTGGAGCAGATCGAGAGCTACGCCCCTCGCCATCAGGTCAGGTTCGGAAACTTAAACTACACTACCGACATCCGGGAGACTTGATCTTTGACAGATTCGAGCCCATGTCAGGTGCGCCGCACGATCAGGACGAGCATGATTTAGCTCTGCCGTCAGACAGTGTTCGGGAGATCACACCTGCCACTACTCCAGCCTTCAATCCAGAGCAAATTGCGCCATCTGAGGACGGGTGGATAGACCCCTCCTTGGAGGCCGCACTCTCAGTGGCGATAGAGCCGGATACTGACTTCACCCCTTATGAGAGCCTGTGGCCGAACCACTGGATTCGTCTCCAGCCACAGACTCCGAGCCGCCTACGTCCATGCCTATCGAATCTGATAGGGCGCCGATCATGGAGTTCACCTCCGCGAATATCTTTCAGCACTCACCTTTTGGCGATGTGCTAAATTCATTAAGGTCTCTCTCCTTGTCAGGAGAACCTTGGCCGAACTATGTACAGCTAGAATGGGATGAGGAAAACAAGGAATTTCGCTCCCCACCCACCACCCACTTCGTAGCCACTGTCGAGGATTTAACAGACATGCTTGACTTCGACTCTGAAGACATCGACGGTATGGACGACGATGCAGGAGACGAACAGGAACCACCGCCCACAGGGCGCTGGACCGCCACCTCATCATATGATATATACATGGTGGACACCCCCAAAGAACACAATGGCGACGAGACAGCAGAGAATGACTCCTCCAAGAAGCAACCCAAGCGTCGATGTGAGCGGCGCCGCTCTAAATCCCGCTATAACAAAAGTAGTGATACCGGCACAAGAGACAATAACACTCCGGATAGTGCCGAAGACGACAAAAATCCCCTCCAGCACGATTTAGAACGGGAGGGTGAACA
Source organism: Triticum dicoccoides (assembly GCF_002162155.2). Classification (NCBI taxonomy): domain Eukaryota; kingdom Viridiplantae; phylum Streptophyta; class Magnoliopsida; order Poales; family Poaceae; genus Triticum; species Triticum dicoccoides. The sequence goes on along the minus strand of NC_041380.1, from coordinate 70,809,050 downwards.
AGCTAGCCCTCCAGAGCGGGCAGCAGATGGAGAATCGGAGGAGGACAATCACATGCCTCTCTTTGAAGACGAGGTGAGCCTCAGCGACGAAGAATTTATCGTGCTTGAGGATCCCGTCGAGTAGGAGCGCTTCAAGCGCTGGCTTATGGCCACAGCAAATAGCTTGAAGAAAAAGCAACAACAACTTCAAGCTGATAAAGATCTGCTAGCAGATAGATGGACCGAAGTCCTTGCGGCCGAGGAATACGAACTCGAGCACCCTCCAAGAGTTACCCAAAGTGCGGGTTGCTACCTCACCTCAAGGAGGAAGCATTGAAACCTACATCACCAGTGTACGGTGCGGCTGACCGGCCACCTCGTGGCCGAGCCAGAGAGGCGTTTCAGCCTGAAGTTCAGCCTGCACCCCGCCGCCACTCAAAAAAAATACCAAGGCCGGGACAACACACAGGACCTGCGAGACGTATTGGACAGCAGGGAAAAACATGCAAGGTTGATATACGGGTCACGGGGGCACGCGCCAACGCGGGACGACGATCGTCGCACCGGATACACTAAAAGTAAATCCGGCCGGGCCGAATACAGCAGACAAGACTCATATGAACTGTGTCGTGATATAGCCCGACATAGAGGCACCACACACCCCCTATGCTTCACTGATGAAGTTATGGATCACGAATTCCCGGAGGGTTTTAAACCCGTAAATATCGAATCGTATGATGGTACAAGAGATCCTGTTGTATGGATTGAGGATTTCCTCCTCCATATCCACATGGCTCGCGGTGATGATCTGCATGCCATCAAGTACCTCCCACTAAAACTCAAAGGACCAGCCCGGCATTGGCTGAATAGCTTGCCAGCAGACTTCGTCGGCAGTTGGGAGGATTTGGAAGACACATTCCTTGACAACTTCCAGGGCACTTATGTGCGACCACCGGATGCTGATGACTTGAGCCATATAACTCAGCAGTTAGGGGAATCGGCCAGGCAATTCTAGACACAGTTCCTAACTAAGAAAAACCAAATTGTCGACTGTCCGGATGCAGAGTCCTTAGCGGCATTCAAGCATAACATCCGTGATGAGTGGCTCGCCCGGCACCTCGGCCAGGAGAAGCCGAAGTCTATGGCAGCCCTCACGACACTCATGACCCGCTTTTGCGCGGGCGAGGATAGCTGGCTGGCTCGCAGCAACAACACATCAAGGAATCCGGGAACTTCGGATACCAAAGATGCCAATGGCGGACCACGTAGTAATAGACAAAAGCGCCGCAACAACGGTGATAACGCCGATGATACGGCAGCCAATGCCGGATTCAGAGGCTCTAGATCCGGTCAGCGGAAAAATCCATTCAAAAGAAGTACTCTGGGCCCATCCAGTTTGGATCGCATACTTGATCGCTCGTGTCAAATCCACGGCACCCCCGATAAGCCAGCCAATCACACCAACAGAGAATGCTGGGTGTTCAAGCAGGCCGGCAAGTTGAACACCGAAAACAAGGACAAGGGGCTGCATAGTGATGACGAGGAGGAGCCCCGGCCACCGAACACGGGAGGATAGAAGAGGTTCCCCCCACAAGTGAAGATGGTGAACATGATATACGCAACCCACATTCCCAAGAGGGAAAGGAAGCATGCACTAAGGGACGTCTATGCGATGGAGCCCATCGCCCCAAAGTTCAACCCATGGCCCGCTTGTCTGATCACCTTCGATCGCAGGGACCACCCCACTAGTATCCGTCATGGAGGATCCGCCGCACTGGTCCTAGACCCCATCATCGACGGATTTCACCTCACTTGAGTCCTTATGGATGGCGGCAGCAGCCTGAACCTGCTCTATCAGGATACAGTGTGCAAAATGGGTAGAGATCCCTCGAGGATCAAACCCACCAAAACCACCTTTAAGGGCGTCATCCCAGGTGTAGAGGCCCATTGCACGGGCTCAATCACACTGGAAGTGGTCTTCGGATCTCCGGACAACTTCCCAAGCAAGGAGTTAATCTTCGATATCGTCCCATTCCGCAGTGGCTATCACGCACTGCTCGGGTGAACCGCATTTGCAAAATTCAATGCCGTACCGCATTACGCATACCTCAAGCTCAAGATGCCAAGACCTAGGGGTGTCATAACAGTCAATGGAAATATAGAACGCTCGCTCCGCACGGAAGAGCACACTGCAGCCCTCGCAGCAGAAGCACAAAGCAGCCTTTTAAGGCAAACCAACAATTCGGCGATACAACCCCCGGACACCGTCAAGCGAGTCCGGAGTAAACTGCAACAGGATCGCCTGGCACGTTTAGAGCTCGCCTAGCAATTCGGCCACCGTCCCAGTCCCAGTCAAGCGACGGAATCCATGCCGCGCGTACATAATTACGCACTGAAAATACCATGGGCATAGGCGGGGGCATGATCAAGGCACGTCCCGCAATGCGTCTTAACCGCCCTAGGGGCTGCATACCTTTATCATTTTTTCTCTTTCAGGACCTTACTCTCTAGAATCCCTTTCTGGCAGTACGATTGCCGGACACATTACGGGAAGGAACAACCAAGGAGGCAAGAAGCTAAGACGTTCGAGGGAACCGCCAGGTGGTCTCTAATAACAATCAATATACCCGCTTTTTACTATCCATACGCAGCTTGCCCTTGGACATGACATGTCAAATAGTCCTATTTTTTGCTTATTGCACTACTTGTATAAGTACACTTTGACATATTATTTAAATAACAATGCATAGCATTAGTCTATTATTGTAGTATCCATCCTTTTTTTCTTATATGTTCATTTACAACAACTTGCACCCATACATTCTGGTACGGCCAGTACGGCAGGGGCTTTCGCTTCCCCATAATACGACATGAGAAGTACGAACACTTTTGATAGTGCGGCGCCCAGAACTTATAGCATTATATGCATCAGCTCCGAATCATGTCTTGGCTCAATAGTTGGGTTTGCCCGGCTCCCATGTTTTGGTACCTTACGTTCCGCTATATCGGCTAAGGTAGCGCTGGGAGAACTACTGTGATTGTGTCTCGGTTCTTCTGGATGAGCACCTCATTAGAGAAAGCCGAAAATTGACTGTCATGATAAGGCGAGAGCTGGTCACTATTCGAGAGGTCTCAAGTCCTTAAAGACCTTTTCCACTTCGGGCAAGGAGTCGGCCTTGCCCGACTTAGGCGTATATAGCGCCCCAACTTCGGCCTTCTGAATACTAGGGGCTTCGCCAAAATTTAAAATTGTAGACTTCTATGGCTAAGTGAGAGTGATAAAGCCTTATAGTCCGATTGCCTGGTTCGTTGTGCTGAACACCTTCCTCGATGGACCCAAAATTGGGATAAATAATGCTCAGGTTTATCCCGAACACCCCAGTACTAGTTACATGGGGGCAGAAACCGACGACTGGCCAACTCTCAGGTTTTATAAATAGCCACACAGAAGGTAATATTTTAAATTCAGAAAGTGTTACATAGTGCAAATGAACTCGTTTCACATTACAGGATCACATGAGCATGTTCATTAAAAAATTACATCTCTGGCACATTTCTCCGCCACAAGGCGGGAACCCTTCAGGACACTGTCATAATACATTTTGGGGCAGCGATGCTCCTTGCCCTCCGGCGGCCCCTCCTTCACCAGCTTTACGGCATCCAGCTTCGCCCAGTGCACCTTCACCCGGGCAAAAGCCCTGCGCTCACCCTCGATGCAGACGGGCCACTTTATGACTTCAAGCCGTGGGCAGGCTTCCACAAGCCGCCTCACCAGACCGAAGTAGCTGCTAGTCAGGGGATCGCCAGGCCACATCCGGACTATAAGACCCTTCATGGCCTGTTCGGCCGCCTTGTGAAGCTCGACCAGTTGCTTCAGCTGGTCGCTCACGGGCATTGGGTGTTCGGTCCCAGTATACTGAGACCAGAACAACTTTTCCGTCGAGCTCCCCTCCTCAGCTTGGTAAAACTCCGCGGCATCTAGTACACTGCGGGGAAGATCTGCGAATGCTCCTGGAGAGCTCCGAACTCGGGTAAGTAAAAGGAAAGTTTCCTTCACATGCTTGCTTTGCATAATGAATGCCTTACCCACTGCTATCTTCTTCACCGCATCAATCTCCTGGAGGGCCTTGTGGGCTTCAGCCTTGGCGCTCCGTGCGTTTTCGAGCGCCTTCGCAAGCTCGGACTCTCGCGTCTTAGAGTCAAGCTCCAAGGACTCGTGTTTTTTGGCGAGAGCCTCGAGCTCTTGCTGCACCTCACATACTCGGGCTTCTTGCTTTTCCCGCTCAATGCGCTCCTTGGCCGCTTTGTCTTCGGCCTCAGACAGCGCCTTCTTCAGGGTCGCCACCTCGGTCGTGGCCCCTGGCAAATTCATGATGATCCTATTACTTTACAACCGGACTTCTTTTTAATATATAGACAAGGTATTGCTTATCTTTGCTCTCCTCGAGCTGCCTCTTGATAAGGCCGAGCTCGTCCTCGGACCGCTCCAGGTCCTGCTTCAATACAGCAACCTCTGCAGTACGTGCAGCAGCGGCCAGCAGTGAAGCCTGCAAATGCTCATAGACATATTCTGATTAGATTCCTGAGTCATTATTTGATCCTCTATTCGGCCTTTCTTCGCGAACGCCAAACAGAGCATCAGGGGCTATTGTCTATGCGATAATATTTTCCTATATTTTGATTGCTTACCTGAAAGCCGGTTAGGAGGCTGGCACAAGCTTCGATTAGTCCGTTTTTGGTAGACTGAACTTTATCACCGCACTCATGATAGTGCGGTGCTCTTCGTCGATGGAAGTTCCGGGAAGCGCTTCCAGCAAGTTGTCCGGTGCCTCTGGATGGACAGAGGCCACCGGCACGGGTGGCTTGCACCCCTTAACAAGGGATCGCCTACCGGAGTCCAGAACCACCGAAGGTTCCGATGCAGTGTTCGGCTGGGGGCCAAACTTGGAGCCCGTGGGGGTCTTGCTCCCTTTGCGCCCAGGGTTCGGAAGGTCGCCTCGAGGCGCCCCCAGGACTACCTCCCCTTGGCTTGGTGCCTTTTGAGACAACACCTCGACGTTGTCCATAGGGCAAGGGGTGGAGGCGATCGGAAGTGAATCGCTACCCATATCCAATGAGTCCAAAGAAACGTCCGACGAAGATACGTCGAGATGGGCTCGGGGCGGACTGCATAATCATATTCGGCGTAAGGAGAAGCAATGCAATCAAACATACCATGAATTACTATGGTATCCAGATACTTACGACTTCGCCAGGGGCTTGTCCCTGGGTAACCACTCGTCGTCGCTGTGGGCGGCCATCGTGGAGCAGTCCGGAAGGAGGGTCCTTCCCTTCTTGGACCCTTCGGCCTCCCCGGTTGGGGCGGCTTTCCTTTTCTCTATCTCCACCGGCTGGGGGAGAACTTTTCACTTCCTCCTCCTTGTTTTCGTGGCAGGAGTGCACTTCGGAGTTATCAGACGATGAGTCCGATATAACCTTGCGTCGGAGACCCTTTCGGGTCCCCGCGGCCTTCTTCTGGGCCTTCTTCACCGGCACCTCGTAAGGGCCGGAACTAGAATCTCCATTAGGAGAGCATCTACAGGATCTTCAGGCAGGGGGGCCGGGCAATCGAGCTGCTCCGCTGTCTCTACCCAGTCCTGTTAATGGCATGGAAGCTTAGATCCCGCACATGATTAAACTAGGGCAAATAAATATCTTGTGAGATATAAAAACTTACTGGATTGGCATGGCACTTTGCGCTGAGTCTGCGGTCCTCGGTAAGAGGAGGAGGTACCTCAGCACCCTTGAACAACACCTTCCAGACGTCCTTGTGCGTCATGTCAAAGAGCTCTCGCAGCGTCTGGTGCTTGGTCCAGGTCGAACTCCCACAAATTGAATGTCCGTCATTGACACGGGAGGATCCGGCGGAAGAGCATGACCTGGACCACGTTGACGAGCTTGATTTTCTTGCTCATCATATTCCTGATACACCTGAACCCCAGGACAGGGCCTTCTATTTCCAGGAAGTGAGCCACGTGGGGATTCCGGATCGAAATTCGGGCCGCCACCCAGTTGTTGTCGCGCGGCTCGGTGATGTAGAACCACCCCGATCGCCACCCCTTTATGGTCTCCACATAGGAGCCTTCGAGCCAGGTGACGTTAGGCATTTTGCCCACCATGGCGCCTCCGCACTCTGCTTGCTGGCCGACCACCACCTTCGGTTTAACATTGAAGTTCTTCAGCCATAGGCCAAAGTGGGGCCTGATGCGGAGGAAGGCCTCGCACACGATGATATACGCCGAGATGTTGAGGATGAAATTGGGGGCCAGATCATGAAAATCCAGCCCGTAGTAGAACATGAGCCCGCGGAAACGGGTGAAGGGGAAACCCCAGTCCGCGGACAAAGTGGGTAAGTGAGGGAGCCCTGGATTATGGGGTGTCCGGATGGCCGGACTATACCTTCAGCCGGACTCCTGGACTATGAAGATACAAGATTGAAGACTTCGTCCCATGTCCGGAAGGGACTTTCCTTGGCGTGTAAGGCAAGCTTGGCGATACGGATATGTAGATCTCCTACCATTGTAACCGACTTTGTGTAACCCTAACCCTCTCCGGTGTCTATATAAACCGGAGGGTTTTAGTCCGTAGGACAACATACAGAACAACAATCATACCATAGGCTAGCTTCTAAGGTTTAGCCTCTCCGATCTCGTGGCAGATCTACTCTTGTACTACCCATATCATTAATATTAATCAAGCAGGACGTAGGGTTTTACCTCCATCAAGAGGTCCCGAACCTGGGTAAAACTTTGTGTCCCTTGCCTCCTTTTACCATCCGGCCTAGACGCACAGTTTGGGACCCCCTACCCGAGATCCGCCAGTTTTGACACCGACATTGGTGCTTTCATTGAGAGTTCCTATGTGTCGTCGCCGTTAGGCTTGATGGCTCCTACGATCATCAATAGCGATGCAGTCCAGGGTGAGACGTTCCTCCCCGGACAGATCTTCGTCTTCGGCGGCTTCGCACTGCGGGCCAATTCACTTGGCCATCTGGAGCAGATCGAAAGCTATGCCCCTGGCCGTCAGGTCAGATTTGGAAGTTTAAACTAGACGGCTGACATCCGCGGGGACTTGATCTTCAACGGATTCGAGCCACTGCTGAGCGCGCCGCACTGTCACGACGAGCATGATCTAGCTCTGCCGCCGAACAGTGCCCTGGAGGCCGCACCCTTAATTCGGAGCCAACTGCGCCGATCGAGGATGGGTGGTTGGACGCCGCCTCGGGGGCTGCAATCCCAATGACGATCGAGCCAAACACCAGCCCCGCACTCCGCGAGACTCGTGACTCCAAGGAGCCGGACTCCTGTCCGGAATCCGAACCCTCCTCGCCCCTGCCAATCGAATCCGATTGGGCGCCGATCATGGAGTTTACTGCCGCGGACATCTTTCAGCACTCGCCTTTCGGTGATATTCTGAAGACACTAAAGTCTCTCTCTTTATCAGGAGAGCCCTGACCAGACTACGGTCAGCAAGGTTGGGATACGGACGATGAAGAAATTCAAAGCCCACCCACCACCCACTTTGTAGCCACTGTCAACGATTTAACCGACATGCTCGACTTCGACTCTGAAGACATCGACGTTATGGACGCCGATGCAGGAGACGATGAAGAACCAGCGCCTATTGGGCCCTGGAAAGCTACCTCGTCATATGACATATACATGGTGGACACCCCAAAAGAAGGAGATGGCGATGGAACAACGGAGGATGACCCCTCCAAGAAACAGTCTAAGCGCCGGCGTCAGCGACGCCGCTCAAAATTCCGCCAAAGCAAATACGGTGATTCCAGCACGGGGGATAATAATACTCCGGAGAGTGCCGAAGAAAGCCCCCTCCAGCAAGATTCAGCACAGGAGGATGGAGAGGCCAGCCCTCATGAGAGATCGGCAGATAGAGAGGTCGAGGACGATAATTATATGCGTCCCTCTGAAGACGAGGCAAGCCTCGATGACGATGAATTCCTCATGCCAGAGGATCCCGTCGAGCAAGAGCGTTTTCAACGCAGACTTATGCCCACAGCAGGAAGCCTCAAGAAAAAACAGCAATAGCTTAGAGCTGATCAAGATTTGCTAGTCGACAGATGGATTGAAGTCCTTGCGACCGAAGAGCATAAACTCGAACGCCCCTCCAAGAGCTACCCAAAGCGCAGGTTGCTACCCCGATTAGAGGAGGAAGCACTTAAACCCACATCACCAGCACTTGATACGGCCGACCGGCCACCTCGTGGCCGCGACAGAGAGGCCTCTCAGCCCTCCACTCAAGCCGCACCCCATACCAAGGCACAGGAAAATACGCCAGACCTGCGAGACATGTTGGAGGACAAGACAAGGCAAACAAGATCGATCTACGGATCGCGTGGGTGCCCCATGACTCGAGACGATAACCGTCACGCCGGACACAAATCCGGTAGGGCCGAACACAATAGACAAAGCTCATTGGAGCTACGTCGTGATATAGCCCAGTACAGAGGCGCCGCACACCCACTATGCTTCACAGACGAAGTAATGGATCATCAAATCCCCGAGGGTTTCAAACCCGTAAACATTGAATCATATGATGGCACAACAGATCCTGCGGTATGGATCGAGGATTATCTCCTTCATATCCACATGGCCCGCGACGATGATCTCCATGCCATCAAATACCTCCCACTCAAGCTTAAAGGACCAACTCGGCATTGGCTTAACAGCTTGCCAGCAGGATCAATCAGTTGTTGGGAGGACCTGGAAGCCGCATTCCTCGACAATTTCCAGGGCACTTATGTGCGACCACCAGACGCCGATGACCTAAGCCACGTAATTCAGCAGCCAGAGGAATCGGCCAGGCAATTCTGGACACGATTCCTAACAAAGAAATATCAAATAGTCGACTGTCCGGACGCAGAGGCCCTAGCAGCCTTCAAGCACAATATCTGTGACGAGTGGCTTGCCCGGCACCTTGGACAGGAAAAGCCGAAATCTATGGCAGCACTCACAACACTCATGACCCGCTTTTGCGCGGGAGAAGACAGCTGGCTTGCTCGTAGCAACAATATGACCAAGAACCCTGGTAATTCGGATACCAGGGATAGCAGTAGCAGGTCGTGTCGCAACAACAAGAAGGTCCGCATTAACGGCGACAATGCTGAGGATACGGCAGTTAATGCCGGATTCAGAGGCTATAAATCCGGTCAGCGGAAAAAGCCATTCAAAAGAAATCCTAGGGGGCCGTCCAGTTTGGACCGAATACTCGACCGCTTGTGCCAGATACATGGCACCCCCGAAAAGCCGGCCAATCACACCAACAGGGATTGTTGGCTGTTCAAGCAGGCAGGCAAGTTAAATGCCAAAAATAAAGACAAGGGGCTGCATAGCGATGCCGACGAAGAGCCCCGGCCGCTGAACAACAATGGAAAGAAGGGTTTTCCCCCACAAGTGCGGACGGTGAACATGATATACGCAACCCACATCCCCAAGAGGGAGCGGAAGCGCGCGTTAAGGGACGTATACGCGGTAGAGCCAGTCGCCCCAAAGTTCAACCCATGGTCCTCCTTCCCGATCACCTTTGATCGAAGGGACCATCCCACTAGCACCCGTCATGGCGGATTTGCCGCATTGGTTCTAGACCCAATTATTGACGGATTTCATCTCACTAGAGTCCTTATGGATGGCAGCAGCAGCCTGAACCTGCTTTACTAGGATATAGTGCGGAAAATGGGCATAGATCCAAGAGGATTCAGCCCACCAAAACGACCTTTAAAGGCATAATACCAGGTCTAGAGGCCAACTGTACAGGCTCAGTCACACTTGAAGTGGTCTTCGGATCTCCGGATAATTTCTGAAGCGAGGAATTAATCTTCGACATAGTCCCATTCCGTAGTGGCTATCACGCACTTCTCAGACGAACCGCATTCGCCAAGTTCAATGCGGTACCGCACTATGCATACCTTAAGCTCAAGATGCCAGGCCCTCGAGGAGTAATTACGATCAATGGAAACACCGAATGCTCCCTCCGAACGGAGGAGCACACGGCGGCCCTTGCAGCGGAAGTACAAAGCAGCCTCTCCAGGCAGTTCTCCAGTCCAGCCATTAAACGTCCGGACACCGTCAAGCGCACCCGGAGTAACCTACAACAAGACCACCTGGCACGTTCCGAGCAGGCGTAGCAATGCGGCCCCAACCCTAGCCCTCGCAAAAATGCAACACCAGTGCTTCGCGTACATAACTACGCTCTAGAAATACCATGGGTACAAGGGGAGGGGCACCATCACGGCACGCCCGAAACATGGCTTCAACCGCACCAGGGGCTGCCGATTTTTTAATTTTCTCTTACTTTCAGGACTCCATTCTTCGGAAGGCCTGTTCGGCAGTTCAATTGCCGCACAAACGATGCAAGAACCAGGGAAGCAGACAAGCCATGCCGCATTACGGAACTCCCAGGTGGTCTATATCACGAGCAGTATTCCTGTTTCGCATACCATTCCGCAGCCTGCCCCTGGAACGGACATGTTAAATAGTCCAACCTTTTGCTTATTGCATTATTTGTATCGTTCTGCTTTGATCGCAGCCCTTTTTAATAAACAATGCATAGCTTTTGTCTATTTTTGCATTACTCTTTTTTTTACAAATATATGTTCCTTAACGACTTGTTGCACCCGTACACTTTGGTACGGCCAAAATACGCCAGGGGCTTCAGTACCCCTCAATATGGTGTGAGAAGTCCGAACACTTTAACAAGTGCGGCACCCCGAACTTATAGCATTATATGCATCGGCTCCGAATCATGTCTTGGGTCAATAGTTGGTTTTGCCCGGCTCCTATGTTTTGGTGCCTTACATTCCGCTATGTCGGCTAAGGTACCACTAGGACAACTACTGCGATTGTGCCCAGTTGAGCTAGGTCGAGCACCTCAGTAGAGAAAGCTAAAACTGACTGTCATGATGAAGCGAGAGCTGGTCGCTGTTCGAGAGGTTTTTGGAGTCCCTAAAGACTTATGCCGCTTAGAGCGAGGAGTTGGCTCTGTCCGGCCAAGGCGTGGATAGCGCCGCGAACTCGGTCTTCCGAATACCAGGGGCTTCACCGAAATTTAAAATTATAGAATTCTATGGCTAAGTGAGAGTGTTCACGCATTACAGTCCAATTGCCTTGTTCGTTGTGCTAAGCGCCTCCCTCGAAGGACCCAAACATGGGAAAAAGAGCGCTCAGGTTTATCCCCGAACACCCCAGCACTAGCGGCACGGGGGCAGAAGCCGACGACTCGCCATCTCTCAGAATTGATAAACAGCCGCATAGAAGGTAATATTTTAAATTCCAACAGCATTGCTTAGCGCATATGAACAAGTTTTCAGCGCACAGGACAAAACGAGCGAGTTTTACTCAAAAATTACATCCCTGGAACATTCATCCGCCATAAGGCGGGCACCCTTTAGAACATCCTTATAATAATTCTCGGGCTTGCGATGCTCTTTCCCCGGCGGTGGCCCATCCTTCACAAGCTTCTCAACATCCAACTTGCCCCAGTGCACCTTAGCACGGGCAAGGGCCCTACGAGTACCTTCAATGCAGACGGAGCGCTTGATGACTTTGAGCCTTGGACAGGCCCCCACCAGCCGCCGCACCAGCCCAAAATAGCTCCCAGGCAGAGCCTCTCCAGGCCACAGCCGAACTATGAGGCCCTTCATGGCCTGTTCGGCCGCCTTGTGGAGCTCTACCAGTTGCTTCAGCTGGTCGCTCAGGGGCACGGGGTGTCCGGCCTCAGCATACTGAGACCAGAACACCTTCTCTGTCGAGCTGCCCTCCTCGGCTCGATAGAATGTGGCGGCATCGGACACCCTACGGGGAAGATCTGCGAATGCTCCTGGAGAGCTCCAGATTTGGGTAAGTAACAAGTAACTCACGTTTATGCGTTTGCTTTGCATAAAGAATGCCTTACCCGCCGCTATCTTTCTCACTGCATCCAACTCCTGGAGGGTCTTCTGGGATTCGGCCTTGGCAGACTTGGCATTTTCAATAGCCACCGCGAGCCCGGACGCTCGCGTCTTTGAGTCAAGCTCCAAACTCTCATGTTTTTTCATGAGAGCCTGGAGCTCTTGCCGCACCTTGCCAACCTGGGCCTCATACTTCTCCCGCTCAATGCGCTCCGTGGCCACCCTCTTCTCGGCCTCGGACAGCGCTTGCTTAAGGGTCGCCACCTCAGACGTGGCCCCTACAATAGCCACGATAATCCTGTCATTTTTTGCAACTTCACCTTATATATATATATATTTAAACAAGGTATTTCTTACCTTCCTTGTCCTCGAGCTGCTTCTTGGCACGCCCGAGCTCTTGCTCGGACTGCTCGAGGTTCTGCTTTAGCGTGTCCACTTCCGCAGTCAGTGCGGCGGACGCCAGCAGAGAAGCCTGCATACGCATATTGACTTCTTTTTGTTAGACTCCTGCGAATTTTATTTGATCCTCTATTCGGCTTTTCTTCCCGAATGCCAAACAGAGCATGAGGGGCTACTGTCTATGCGGTAATATTATTTACACATTCTTTACTTACCTCAAAGCCTGTTAAAAGGCTAGCACAAGCTTCAGTCAGTCCACTCTTGGCGGACTGAACCTTCTGGACCACCGCACTCATAATGGTGCAGTGCTCCTCGTTGATGGAGGCGCCTTTGAGCACCTCCAACAGATTGTTCGGTGCCTCCGGTTGGATGGGGGTCACCGGCACGGCGGGCTTGCTCCTCTTGGAAGGAGGTCGCCCGCCGGACTCTGGAACCTTTGAAGGTTCCGGAGCGGTGTCCGGCCTAGAGCCGGACTTGGAGCCCTGGGGGGTTTTATCCCCTTTACTCCTGGAGTCCGGGAGGTCGCCTTGCGGCGCCTCCAGGACCACCTCCTCCTGGCTTGGAACCTGTTGGGACAAGACTTCGGCGTCGTTCGTAGGGCGGGGGGAGGTAGCCGTCGGAAGCGAATTCACATCCGACGAGTCCAGTGAACCGCTCGACGACACGTCGAGCCGGTCTTTGGGTGGGCTGCATAATCATATTCGACATAAGGGAAAGTTGTGCAATAAAGGAATACTATGAATTACTCTGGTATCCGGATACTTACGATTTCGCCAGGGGCTTGGCCTTGAGCGGCCACTCCTCTTCGCCATCGTCGGCGTTGGTGGAGTAGTCCGGAGGAAGGGTTTTCCCCTTCTTGGACCCTTCGGCCTCCCCAGTAAGGGCGGCCTTCCTTTTCTTCTCTCCCCCCGCTGGAGGGGGAGAGGCCTCTTCTTCCTCCTCCTCGTCTTCACGGGAGGAATGCGCCTTGGAGCCGTCGGATGATGAACCCGACACCTCCTGGCGCCGGGCACTTGTTCGAGTCCCCGTGGCCTTCTTTGTGGCCTTCTTCTCCGGCACCACATAGGGTGCCGGAACCAGCAGCTTCGCCAAGCGGGCATCGGCTGGGTCTTCGGGCAAAGGAGCCAGACAGTCGATCTGTCCGGACTTCGCCTGCCAATCCTGTCAAAGGTAAGGGAGCTTAGATCCTGCATAGAGTTAAACTATGAAAAACTAATACCCTGTAAAAGGTACAAACAACTTACCGCGCTAGTGTGACGCTGCGCGCTGAATCCACGATCCTCGGTAGCGGATGCGGGAGCCTCAGCGCCCTTGAAAAGCACCTTCCAGGCATCTTTGTACGTCGTGTCGAAGAGCCTGCTCAGAGTTCGGTGCTGCGCCGGGTTGAACTCCCACAGATTGAAGGCCCGTTGTTGACACGGGAGGATCCGGCGGATGAGCATAACCTGGACTACGTTGACAAGCTTGAGCTGCTTGTTCACCAGGGTTTGGATGCATGTTTGCAGTCCAGTCACCTCTTCTTTGCTGCCCCACGACAGGCCCGTCTCTTTCCAGGACGTGAGCTGCGTTGGGGGTCCGGACCGGAACTTGGGGGCTGCGACCCACTCAGGGTCGCGCGGCTCGGTGATGTAAAACCACCCCGATTGCCACCCCTTCAGGGTCTCCACAAAGGAGCCCTCGAGCCATAAGACGTTGGGCATCTTGCCCACCATCGCGCCTCCGCACTCCGCCTGGTTGCCGCACACCACCTTCGGCTTGACATTGAAAGTCTTGAGCCATAGGCCGAAATGGGGGCGAATGCGGAGGAAAGCCTCGCACACGACGATAAACACCGAGATGTTGAGGATGAAGTTCGGGGCCAGATCATGGAAATCCAGGCCATAGTAGAACATGAGTCCCCGGACGAATGGGTGGATAGGAAAGCCCAGTCCGCGGAGGAAGTGGGGAAGGAACACTACCCTCTCATGGGGCCTTGGGATGGGGAGGAGCTGCCCCTCTTCGGGAAGCCGGTACGCGATGTCGTTAGACAAGTATCCGTCCTTCCTCAGTTTTTTGATGTGCCCCTCCGTGACGGAGGAGACCATCCACTTGCCTCCCTCTCCGGACATGGCTAGAGAAGGTTGAGATGGGGAGTGCGTACTTGGGCGCTGGAGCTCGAGTGCGCGTAAATGGATAGGCAAAGGAGGAAGAAGGCGTAGGTGAAAAGGTGGATCCTTATCCCCTTATATGGGTGGATGCAACTACGTGTCCCCAGCAGCCTGGTAAAACTCGCTTATCTCCAAGCGCCGTAATCAATGGCGCAGTTGGGTTACCCATGCCCGTATTGATGAGAATCCCGGAATAAGGGGACACGATCTCTGCTTTAACAAGACGTGCCAAGGAAACCGCCTCGCATGACACACTGAGGTGGGATAATAAAACGATTCGAATAAAGGCTTGGCCGTGGTGCGATGTCACACTACGGAATACGTCAGCAGATTAGATTTGTGTAAATATTATTCTCTCTATGGCAATATGTGGAAACTTATTTTGCAGAGCCGGACACTATCTTTGTGTTCAAAATCTTCTATGAAGTACTTGGAGGAGGAACCCGCCTTGCAATGTGGAAGACAATCTGCGCGCCGGACTCGTCATCATTGAAGCCTGGTTCAGGGGCTACTGAGGGAGTCCTGGATTAGGGGGTGTCCGGATGGCCGGACTATACCTTCAGCCGGACTCCTGGACTATGAAGATACAAGATTGAAGACTTCGTCCCGTGTCCGGAAGGGACTTTCCTTGGTGTGGAAGGCAAGCTTGGCGATACGGATATGTAGATCTCCTACCATTGTAACCGACTTTGTGTAACCCTAACCCTCTCCGTTGTCTATATAAACCGGAGGGTTTTAGTCCGTAGGACAACGTACAGAACAACAATCATACCATAGGCTAGCTTCTAAGGTTTAGCCTCTCCGATCTCTTGGTAGATCTACTCTTGTACTACCCATATCATCAAGACTAATCAAGCAGGACGTAGGGTTTTACCTCCATCAAGAGGGCCCGAACCTGGGTAAAACTTCATGTCCCTTGCCTCCTGTTACCATCCGGCCTAGACGCACAGTTCGGGACCCCCTACCCGAGATCCGCCGGTTTTGACACCAACAGTAAGGAAAACTACCCTCTCATGGGGTCCGGGCGTAGGGATGATCTGCCCCGCATCTGGGAGCCGGTGCGCGATGTCCGCGGCCAGATAACTGGCTTCCATAGCTTTGTGATGTTCTCCTCCGTGACGGAGGAGAACCATCTACTTGCCTCCCGCTCCGGACATGCTTGGAGTGGTTTGAGGAGAAAGACGCGAACTTGGGTGCTGGAGCTTGAGTGTGCGAGAATGGATAAGCAAGGAGGAATAAGGCGTGGGTAAAAAGGGTGAATCTTTGTCCCTTTATAAGGGCGGAAGAGGTGATGCGCCTCCCCACTTGCCTGGTAAAATCGCTTATTCCCCAAGCGCCGTAATTGATGGCGCGGTTGGGTTACCCACATCCATATTAATGAGAATCTCGTGATAAGGGGACACAATCTCTGCTTCGACAAGACGTGTCAAGAAAACCGCCTCGCAATATGTGCAGTGCTGGTTGAGAAAAACGGTTCGAATAATGATCGGGCCATGGCATGATGTCATGTTGCAAAACGTGTCAGCAGGTTAGATTTGTGGAAATATTATTCTCTCTATGGTGGTATGTGGAACTTCTTTTGTAGAGACGGACACTATCCTTCTGTTCAACATCTTCCATGGAGTATTTGGAGGAAGAACCCACCTTGCAATGTTGAAGACAAATCTGCACGCCGGACTCATCGTCATTGAAGGCTGGTTCAGGGGCTACTGAGGGAGTCCTGGATTAGGGGGTCTCCAGACAGCCAGACTATATCCTTTGGCCGGACTATTGGACTATGAAGATACAAGATTGAAGACTTCGTCCCGTGTCCGGATGGGACTCTCCTTGGCGTGGAAGGCAAGCTTGGCAATATGGATATGTACATCTCCTCCCTTGTAACCGACTTTGTGTAACCCTAGCCCCCTCCGGTGTCTATATAAACTGGAGGGTTTAGTCCGTAGGACAACAAACAATCATACCATAGGC
This sequence comes from Triticum dicoccoides, assembly GCF_002162155.2. Taxonomy (NCBI): domain Eukaryota; kingdom Viridiplantae; phylum Streptophyta; class Magnoliopsida; order Poales; family Poaceae; genus Triticum; species Triticum dicoccoides. The sequence goes on along the minus strand of NC_041380.1, from coordinate 70,792,613 downwards.
TAGATTTTAGGGTTTAGCCTCTACGATCTCATGGTAGATCAACTCTTGTAATACTCATATCATCAAGATCAATCAAGCATGACGTAGGGTATTACCTCCAGCCCGAACCTAGGTAAACATCGTGTCACCCGCCTCCTATTACCATCCGCCTTAGACGCACAGTTCGGGACCCCCTACCCGAGGTCTGCCGGTTTTGACACTGACAGAGGACTTTCGGGACGAAGCCCCGCCGCCTCGAGGCGGAACTTGGGCAGGAGCACTTTTGCCCTCCGGTGGAGCGATTCTGCTGGGGGAACTTCCCTCCCGGAGGGGGAAATCATTGTCATCATCATCACCAACAACTCTCCCATCTCGGGGAGGGAAATCTCCATCAACGTCTTCACCAGCACCATCTCATCTCAAACCCTAGTTCATCTCTTGTATGCAATATTGTTACCGGAAATACATATTGTTGCTAGGGGGTGACTAGTAGTGTTGATTACATCTTGTAGTTGATTACTAAATGGTTTATTTGGTGGAAGATTATATGTTCAGATCCAATATGCTATTTAATGCCCCTCTGATCCTGAGCATGATTATTAATTGTGAGTAGTAACTTTTGTTCTTGAGGTCACGGGAGAAATCATGTTGCAAGTAATCATGTGAATTTGATATGTGTTCGATATTTCGATAGTATGTATGTTCTGATTCCCTTAGTGGTGTCTTGTGAACGTTGACTACATGACACTTCACCATATTTGGGCATAAGGGAATGCATTGTGGAGTAGTAAATAGATGGTGGGTTGTGAGTGACAGAAACATAAACCCCAGTTTATGAACTATTCCGTAAGGGACCGATTGGATCCTAGAGTTTAATGCTATGGTTAGAATTTATTCTTAATACTTTTCTCGTAGTTGCGGATGCTTGCGGGAGGGTTAATCATAAGAAGGAGGTCTGTTCAAGTAAGAATAGCACCTAAGCACCGGTCCACCCACATATCAAATTATCAAAGTAGCGAACACAAATCAAACCAACACGATGAAAGTGACTAGATGAAATTCCCGTGTACCCTCAAGAACGCCTTGCTCATTATAAGAAACCGTTTTGGCCTATCCTTTGCCTCAAAAGGATTGGGCTACCTTCCTGCACACTTGTTTCAATTATCGTTACTTGCTCATTACAAATTACCTTGCCATCAAACTACTCGCTACTTACAATTTCAACACTTGCAGACAATACCTTACTGAAAACTACTTGTCATTTCCTTCTGCTCCTCGTTGGGTTCGACACTCTTACTTATCGAAAAGAGCTACAATTGATCCCCTATACTTGTGGGTCATCAAGGCTATTTTCTGGCACCGTTGCCGGGGAGTGAAGCGCTTCTGGTGAGTGGAATTCGGTAAGGAAACATTTATATAGTGTGCTGAAATTTATTGTCACTTGTTACTATGTAAAACAATTCTTTGAGGGGTCTGTTCGATGTATCTTCACCTTATCCGGAACCACAATTAGTTACCCCTCAACCTACTGCACCTACTGAAAATATTGAATATGAAATTCCTTCAGGTATGATAGAACAACTGCTAGCTAATCCTTATGCAGGAGATGGAACCGAACATCCCGATATGCAACTTGATATGGGTGGAACAAATTGGTGGATTTTTTAAGCTTGTAGGTTTACCCGGAGATGGGGTGATGAGAAAGGTTTTCCCTTTATCTTTGAAGGTAAAATCATTGGAATGGTATAGGCTATGCGATGATATTGAATCATGGAATTGGAATCGTCTCAAACTGGAGTTCCATCAAAAAAATTATCCTATGCATCTAGTTCATCGTGATCGGAATTATATATATAATTTTTGGCCTCGTGAAGGAGAAAGTATCTCTCTATCTTGGGGGAGGCTTAAGTCAATGTTATATTCATGCCCCAATCATGAGCTCTCAAGAGAAACTATTATCCATAATTTTTATGCTCGGCTTTCTCATAATGATCAAACCATGCTTGATACTTCTTCTGCTGGTTCTTTTATGAAGAAGACTATTGAATTCCAGTGGGATCTTTTGGAAAGAATTAAATGCAACTCTGAAGATTGGGAACTCGATTAAAGTAAAGAGTCAGGTATTAAACTTAAGTATGATTGTGTTAAATCTTTTATGGATACCGATGCTTTTCAAAAGTTTAGCACTAAATATGGACTTGACTCTGAGATAGTAGCCTCCTTTCGTGAATCATTTGCTACTCATGTTGAACTCCCTAAGGAGAAGTGGTTTAAATATTACCCACCTATTAAAGAAGAAATTAAAGAATCGGTACCAGTTAAAGAAGAAGCTATACTTTATAATGTTGATCTAGTTGTACATACTACTTATTTTGAGAAACCTCCTTTTCCTGTTAGGACAAAGGAACATGCTAAAGTTTCAACTGTGGTTAACAAAAGCTCTGTTAGAACACCTAAACCAGATGAACAAATTTGAGTTGAACCTTATATTTCTATTGTTAAAGATCTGTCGGAAGAAGATGTGGATGGGCATGTTATCTACTTCTGTGCCGAAGCTACTAGAATTGCCAAACCCGAAAAAAGGGATAAAAATAGACCAGTTGTTCACCTGCCTGTCATTTCAGTTAAAATAGGAGATCACTGTTATCATGGTTTATGTGACATGGGTGCTAGTGTGAGTGCTATTCCTTACAAGCTATATCAAGAAATTAGGGAAGACATAGCACCTACAGAGTTAGAAGACATAGATTTTACTATTAAACTTGCAAATAGAGACACTATATCACCTTGTGGGATTATTAGAGATGTTGAAGTCTTGTGGGGGAAAAAATACCCTACTAATTTTCTTGATCTTGGTTCCCCACAAGATGACTTTTGTCCCATTATCTTTGGTAGACCTTTCTTGAACACCGTTAATGCTAAGATAGATTGTCAGAAACAAACTGTGGGCGTTAGCTTTGGGTATGAGTCTCATGAATTTAATTTTTCCAAGTTTAGTAGGAACCATCATGAAAAAGAATTTCCTAGCAAGGATGAATTAATTGGTCTTGCTTCTATTCCTGTGCTACGTGATCCTTTAGAACAATATTTGCTAGACCATGAGAATGATTTACATATGCATGAATGAAATGAAATAGATAATATTTTTTTGAACAATGTCCTTTGCTTAAACACAATTTGCCAATTGAAACTCTGGGAGGTCCTCCTCCACCTAAAGGTGATCCTGTGTTTGAATTAAAACAATTGCCAGACACTTTGAAATATGTTTATCTTGATGAAAAGAAGATATATCCTATTATTATTAGTGCTAACCTTTCAGAACATGAAGAAGAAAGATTATTGTAAGTTCTAAGGAAGCACCGAGCTGGTATTGGATATACTCTTGATGATTTAAAGGGCATTAGTCCCACTCTATGTCAGCACAAAATTAATATGGAACCTGATGCTAAACCATTTGTTGATCACCAACGTTGGTTAAATCCGAAGATGAAACAGGTGGTTAGAACGAAAATATCAGAACTTCTGGAAGCAGGTATAATTTAACCTATAACTGATAGTATAGGGGTAAGTCATGTTCAGTGTGTTCCTAAGAAAGGAGGTATTACTGTTGTTCCTAATGATAAGAATGAACTCATTCCACAAAGACTTGTTAGAGGCTATAGAATGGTAATTGATTTTACAAAATTAAATAAAGCAACTAGAAAAGATCATTACCCTTTGCCTTTTATTGATCAAATGCTTGAAAGATTATCTAAGCACACACACTTTTGCTTCCTTGATGGATATTCTGGCTTTTCACAAATACCTGTTTCTCAACTTGATCAAGAAAAGACCACTTTTACTTATCCATTTGGAACCTATGCTTATAGATGTATGCCTTTTTGGTTTATGTAATGCACCTGCTACCTTTCAAAGATGTATGACTGTTATATTCTCTGACTTTTGTGAAAAGATTGTTGAGGTTTTTATGGATGACTTTTCTGTTTATGGGAAGTCTTTTGATGATTGTTTAAGCAATCTTGAGCGAGTTTTGCAGAGATGTGAACAAACAAATCTTGTCTTGAATTGGCAGAAGTGCCACTTTATGGTTAATGAAGGCATTGTCTTGGGTCATGAAATTTCGGAAAGAGGTATTGAAGTGGACCAAGCTAAGGTTGATGCAATTGAGAAAATGACATGACCTAAGGACATCAAAGGTATTCATAGTTTCCTAGGTCATGCTGGTTTCTATAGGAGGTTCATTAAAGACTTCTCTAAAATTTCTAGGCCTCTCACTAGTCTTTTGGAAAAAGATGTTCCTTTTGTTTTTTATGATGATTCTTTAGAAGCCTTTGAAACACTCAAGAAAGCCTTAATATCTGCACCTATTGTTCAACCGCCTGATTGGAACTTGCCTTTTGAAATTATGTGTGATGCTAGTGATTATGATGTTGGTGTTGTTCTAGGACAAAGAGTTGATAAGAAACTTAATGTTATTCATTATGCTAGTAAAACTCTAGACAGTGCTCAAAGGAATTATACTACTACTGAAAAATAATTCTTAGCAGTGGTGTTTGCTTGTGATAAATTTAGACCTTATATTGTTGATTCCAAAGTAACTGTTCACACAGACCATGCTGCTATTAAATATCTTATGGAAAAGAAAGATGCTAAACCTACACTTATTCGTTGGGTTCTCTTGTTACAAGAATTTGATTTGCATATCATTGATAGAAAAGAAGCTGAGAACCCCGTAGCTAATAATTTGTCTAGGCTTGAAAATGTTCTTGATGACCCACTTCCTATTGATGATAGTTTTCCTGATGAGCAGTTAGCTGCAATAAATGTTGCTAATAGTACTCATTGGTATGCTGACTATGCTAATTACATTGTTGCTAAATATTTGCCACCTAGCTTCACATATCAACAAAAGAAAATTTTCTTCTATGATTTAAGACATTACTTTTGGGATGACCCACGTCTTTATAAAGAAGGAGTAGATGGTATTATTAGACATTGTGTAGCTGAGCATGAACAGGGACAAATCCTACGGAAATGTCACTCCGAGGCTTATGGAGGGCATCATGCTAGAGATAGAACTGCTCACAAGGTATTACAGTCTGGATTTTATTGGCCTACACTCTTCAAGGATGCTCGTAAGTATGTCTCATCTTGTGATGAATGTTAGAGAATAGGTAATATTAGTAAGCGTTAAGAAATGCCTATGAATTATTCACTTGTTGTTCAACCATTTGATGTTTGGGGTTTGATTACATGGGACCTTTTCCTTCCTCTAATGGGTATACACATATTTTTGTTGCTGTTGATTATGTTACTAAATGGGTAGAAGCTATTCCAACCAGTAGTGTTGATCACAACACCTCTATTAAAATGCTTAAGGAAGTTATTTTTCCAAGGTTTGGAGTCCCTAGATATTTAATGACTGATGGTGGTTCACACTTTATTCATGGCGCTTTCCGTAAAATGCTTGCCAAGTATGATGTTAATCATAGAATTGCATCACCCTATCATCCTTGATCTACTGGTCAAGTTGAACTTAGCAATAGAGAAATAAAATTAAATTTTGCAAAAGACTAACAATAGGTCCAGGAAGAATTGGTCTAAGAAATTAGATGATGCACTTTGGGCTTATAGAACAACTTACACTAGTAGAAAAGGGGGCAAAGGTCCAGGCCGGGTCAGCCCATTAGTCCCGGTTCTGTCCAGAACTAGGACCAATGGGGGCATTGGACCCAGTTCGTGAGCCCAGGGGGGCGGTGGGGCCCCGTGGGCCATTGGTCCCGGTTCGTCTGGACCTTTTGGTCCCGGTTGGTGGGACGAACCGGGACCAATGGGCCTCGCTCCTGGCCCACCACCATTGGTCCCAGTTGGTGGCTTGAACCGGGACCAATGGCTCCCCTTTAGTCCAGGTTCATGCCACCAACCGGGACCAATGAGGTGCCTATATATACCCCCTCTCGTAAGAGGAAAGCACACTGCTTTGTTTTTTCTGGCCGAGAGGGAGAGGGCTTGGTGGTGCTCTAGCTCACCTCCTATGCACACAAGGTGTTCGATGGAATGCCCGAGCCACACTACTTAAGATTTCTCCTCACCAAGCTCGATCTCCAAGATCCATTTTCGTCAATATTTGTCTAGGTTTAGCAGTTCGTCATGCCCCGTCCCCGTCTTCACCACCGTCTATCACCCGCGCCGAGCTCATCGCCGGCACCACCGTGGTGAACCTCTTGTTCTTATCTTCTTTCTGAAATGAAAAAATATTCTTACTTGTATGTTTACATAGATACTTGTATTATTTTCTTACTTTTATTATTGCATCTTATATAGTGCGATGGTTTTGGTATCCGCCCCCGTCGGCCCTCGTCCTGTCTATGAGTCGGATGTGGTATATATGTTATCTTTATAACTATTGGTTCATTTATTGTTTATGAAAATTGTGCCGACCAACGTGACATAGATTTTGTGAATCAGAAATTTCAACGGACCCTATTGTCGAGAGGTTAAATTTAGTTGAAGAAGAAAACAATTTGTTGAAGGAAAAAATAAAAAAAATGAGGAGGAGAAGATGATATTGGAGTTGCATGTTGCGGATGTCGTCGATGATCACAAGATCAAGATGGATGCAATGCGCTTGTAGATTAGAAAGATTAGAAAATATGCCATTCATAGCGAGGCTTGGTATCATTATGCCGTTGGATCAATTGTTACCTTGGTTGCGATTATGATTGCATTTGTTTTCGCATTGAAATGTTTTACATAGTTTCAATGTATGGTTTAATTAATTAGATGCTCTACAGAGCTATATGTTGTTAGATGAGAACTATGTATGTACTTTGGTTTTAATGTGATGATGAACTTCTATTAATTTGGACACTTAATTATATATAATGCACGCAGATGAACCGACAATGGATGTACGGTGACAGACACACCTCCGAGTACATTAAGGGCGTGCATGAGTTTCTCGATGCGGCTGAGGCAAACAAGCAGAATGGTTTTATGTGTTGTCCATGCACTGAATGTGGGAATACGAGGTCTTACTCTAACCGGAAAATCCTTCACTCCCACCTGCTTTACAAGGGTTTCATGCCACACTATAATGTTTGGACGAGGCACGGAGAAATAGGGGTTATGATGGAAGATGGCAAAGAAGAAGAGTACGATGACAACTATGTGCCCCCTGAATACGGTGATGCTGCAACAGGGGGAGCTGGTGAAGATCAAGAGGAACCAGACGATGTGCCCAATGATGCTGCAATGGGTGAAGCTTCTGAAGATCAAGAGGAACCAGACGATGTGCCCGATGATGATGATCTCCGCCAGGTCATTGTCGATGCAAGGACGCAATGCAAAAGTCAAAAGGAGAAGCTGAAGTTCGATCGCATGTTAGAGGATCACAAAAAAGGGTTGTACCCCAATTGCGAAGATGGCAACACAAAGCTCGGCACCGTACTGGAATTGCTGCAGTGGAAGGCAGAGAATGATGTGCCTGACAAAGGATTTGAGAAGCTACTGAAAATATTGAAGAAGAAGCTTCCAAAGGATAACGAATTGCCTGGCAGTACATACGCAGCAAAGAAGGTCGTATGCCCTCTAGGATTGGAGGTGGAGAAGATACATGCATGCCCTAATGACTGCATCCTCTACCGCGGTGCATACAAGGATCTAAACACATACTCGGTATGCGGTGCATTGCGGTATAAGATCAGACGAGATGACCCTGGTGATGTTGATGGCGAGCCCCCCCAGGAAGAGGGTTCCTGCGAAGGTGATGTGGTATGCTCCTATAATACCACGGTTGAAACGTCTGTTCAGAAACGAAGAGCATGCCAAGTTGATGCGATGGCACAGTGAGGACCGTAAGAAAGACGGGAAGTTGAGAGCACCCGCTGATGGGTCGCAGTGGAGAAAAATCGAGAGAAAGTACTGGGATGAGTCTGCAAAGGACCCAAGGAACATATGGTTTGCTTTAAGCGCGGATGGCATTAATCCTTTCGAGGAGCAGAGCAGCAATCACAGCACCTGGCCCGTGACTCTATGTATGTATAACCTTCCTCCTTGGATGTGCATGAAGCGGAAGTTCATTATGATGCCAGTTCTCATCCAAGGCCCTAAGAAACCCGGCAACGACATTGATATGTACCTAAGGCCATTATTTGAAGAACTTTTACAGCTGTGGAATGGAAATGGTGTACGTACGTGGGATGAGCACAGACAAGAGGAATTTAACCTAAAGGCGTTGCTGTTCGTGACCATCAACGATTGGTCCGCTCTCAGTAACCTTTCAGGACAGACAAACAAAGGATACCACGCATGCACGCACTGTTTAGATGACATTGAAAGTATATACCTGGACAAATGCAGGAAGAATGTGTACCTAGGCCATCGTCGATTTCTTCCGACCAACCACCAATGTCGAAAGAAAGGCAAGCATTTCAAAGGCAAGGTAGATCACCAGAAGAAGCCCGCCATGCGTACCGGTGATCATGTACTTGCTATGGTCAATTATTTACACGTAATCTTTGGAAAGGGTCCCGATGGACTAGATGTTCCGAATGACACTGAGGGACACACACCCATGTGGAAGAAGAAATCTATATTTTGGGACCTACCCTACTAGAAAGACCTAGAGGTCCGCTCTTCAATCGACGTGATGCATGTGACGAAGAACCTTTGCGTGAACCTGCTAGGCTTCTTGGGCATGTATGGGAAGACAAAAGATACACCTGAGGCACGGGAGGACCTGCAACGTTTGCACGAAAAAGACGGCATGCCTCCGAAGCAGTATAAAGGTCCTGCCAGCTATGCTCTTACGAAAGAAGAGAAAGAAATCTTGTTTGAATGCCTACTCAGTATGAAGGTCACGACTGGCTTCTCGTCGAATATAAAGGGAATAATAAATATGCCAGAGAAAAAGTTTCAGAATCTAAAGTCTCATGACTGCCACGTGATTATGACGCAACTGCTTCCGGTTGCATTGAGGGGGCTTCTACCGGAAAACGTCCGATTAGCCATTGTGAAGCTATGTGCATTCCTCAATGCAATCTCTCTGAAGGTGATCGATCCAGAAATCGTACCAAGGATAAGGAGTGATGTGGCGCAATGTCTTGTTAGTTTCGAGCTGGTGTTCCCACCATCCTTCTTCGATATCATGACGCACGTCCTAGTTCATCTAGTCGACGAGATTGCCATTTTGGGGCCCGTATTTCTACACCATATGTTCCCCTTTGAGAGGTTCATGGGAGTCCTAACGAAATATGTCCGTAACTGCGCTAGGCCAGAAGGAAGCATCTCCATGGGCCATCAAACAGAGGATGTTATCGGGTTTTGTGTTGACTTCATTCCTGGCCTTAAGAAGATAGGTCTCCCTAAATCGCGGTATGAGGGGAGACTGACTGCAAAAGGCACTCTTGGAAGTGACTCAATAATATGCAGGGACGGATATTCTTGGTCTCAAGCACACTACACAGTTCTACAGAACTCTACCTTGGTGACCCCGTATGTCGATGAACACAAGAACAGTCTACGCTCCAAACACCCGGAGCAGTGCGACGATTGGATTACATGTGAACACATCAGGACTTTCAACAGTTGGTTGGAAACACGTCTCAGAGGTGACAACACTATTTGTGATGAGCTGTACTTGTTGTCCAGGGGACCATCTTCGACTGTATTGACTTACAAAGGATACGAGATAAATGGGAATACATTTTACATGATCGCCCAAGATCAAAAGAGCACCAACCAAAACAGCGGTGTCCGCTTTGATGCAGCAACCGAGAGCGGAAAGGACACATATTATGGTTACATAGTGGACATATGGGAACTTGACTACGGACATGATTTTAAGGTCCCTTTGTTTAAGTGCAAATGGGTCAATCTGTCAGGAGGCAGGGTACAGGTAGACCCACAGTACGGAATGACAACAGTGGATCTGAAAAATCTTGGGTACACTGATGAACCGTTCGTCCTAGCCAATGATGTGGCACAGGTTATCTATGTGAAGGACATGTCTACCAAACCGAGAAAAAGAAAAGATAAGGAAGCGAATACATCATACGATGAGCCAAAGCGCCACATAGTTCTTTCAGGAAAAAGGGACAACCTGGGAGTGGAGGGCAAGACAGACATGTCTGAAGATTATGAAAAGTTTCATGAAATTCCTCCCTTCAATGTCTAGGCTGACCCAAGCATCCTAATAAACGATGAAGATTATCCATGGTTACGGCGCAATAAGCAAATGACACAAGCGAAGAAAAAGTGAAGACTTTCTCTCGCAACTATTATGATGTTACTATGCCAACTTTGTAACACACGAGTATGCTATACCAACTTTTTCAGAGTTCATTTGAAAACTATGAATTTAGGTCGAATTTTCTCTATAGGTGCATCTATGTTCATTTTTTTAGTAAAGTTAATCACAAACTTGTGATTCAGACAAATTTCAAAGAATTCAAATTTTAACTATTCAAATTTGAAAACTAATGGCACTAACTGAAAGTTTATAATTTTTCTAAACTAATGGCACTAACAGAAAATTTATAATTTTGCTGACCTAAAAGCAAAAAGAAATAAAAAATAAAGCAAAAAACAAAAGAAAATAAATAATGCAGAAAACAAAACAAAAAATTGGAGAAAAAAATAAAAATAGCAACAATAAGTATTTTTTTGTAAATAGAAACAAAATAAAATAAATAAAGCAACAAAGAAAAC
>NC_041380.1:70780716-70781642 GCF_002162155.2 Triticum dicoccoides | reverse complement strand
ACTTTTCTAAAACTAAAAGCAAAAAGAATTAAAAAATCAAACAAAAAACAAAAGAAAATAAATAATGCAGAAAACAAAACAAAAAACTTGAAAAAAATAGCATCAATAAGTATTTTGTTGTAAGTAGAAACAAAATAAAATAAATAAAGCAACAAAGAAAAAAAACAAAAAAGTGTTTTCAAATTTGAAAACTGATGGCACTAACAGAAAGTTCATAATTTTTCTAAAACTAAAAGCAAAAAAGAATTAAAAAATAAAATAAAAAACAAAAGAAAATAAATAATGCAGAAAACAAAACAAAAAACTGGAAAAAAATAGCAACAATAAGTATTTTGTTGTAAGTAGAAACAAAATACAATAAGTAAAGCAACAAAGAAAAAAAAGTGCCACCTACTGGGCCCCACGGCCTGAATACGACTAGAAACCCTACCATGGGCCAGGATTCAGGCCCGCAGGAGGCCCAGTAGGCCCACAGGCACACAACGCAGGGTTGGCCCCGAAAGCCTGCATTTGAGAGGAGCTCGAGAGGGAAGGCGCAACAGAGCTTATAAACCACTCTCGAGCTCCCTCAGCTAGCGAGGTGGGACTAAAGTTTTGGCGCGGGGCAGCACAAGGCCTTTGGTCCCGGTTGGTGCCAGCAACCGGGATTAAAGGGGGCATTGGTCCCGGTTCGTGGCACAAATCGGGACCAATGCCCCCCTTTCGTCCCAGTTGGTGCCACCAACCGGGACCAAAGGCCGCCGCTTCCCGCCCTTTGGGCTGCTGAAAAGAGGTCTTTGGTCCCGGTTGGTGGCACCAACCAGGACTGAAGGGGGCATTGGTCCCGGTTTGAGCCACGAACCGGGACCAATGCCTTTGCTATATAAGCCAGCACTTAGGAATTTTTCACATTTCCCTCGCAGTTGCCCCCGACAATGCCAAGCACA
>NC_041380.1:70780054-70780706 GCF_002162155.2 Triticum dicoccoides | reverse complement strand
CGCTCACGCCCTCGCCGGCCGTCGCCCACGTCCTCTGTGAGCACCGCGCGTTTGCCTCCCCCGCCGCCTCCGTGCAATTTTTTAAATTATACATGATGTTTTTTACATGTTTTTACATTTTCATATATATATATGTATTTTTTAGATATATGTATTTTTTTATGTATGTTCATATATGTATGTATGTCTTTTTTACATGTTTTTTGTATGTATGTATGTATTTTTCAATTGTAATGATGTTTTAAAAATACATATATGCAAAAGTTAGATTTTTAATTAGAAAAGTTTTATCTATATATGTTCTCTGATTTAGTACATTTTAGGTTAGTTTCATTTTAAAAAAAGTTTTATATATTTAGGAAGAAGGAATAGAAGGAAGGAGAAGGAAGAAAAGGTTTTATATATGAGGGTCGAGAGGGGGTCGAGGGTCGAGAGGGGGTCTAGGGTCGCCGAGGGGTCGAGGGTCATCGAACATGAGAGGAAGAAGAGGATAAAAAAGAAGAGGACGAAGAAAAAAAAGAGGAGAAGAAAGAATAGAGGAGTTCTTCTCCTCTATTCTTTCTTCTCCTCTTTTTTCTTCTTCTTCCTATTTTTTTTATCGGGAATGAGGGTCGTCGAGGGTCTTCTCCTCTACCGCTCGGCGACCCTCGAC
>NC_041380.1:70771661-70779746 GCF_002162155.2 Triticum dicoccoides | reverse complement strand
GGAAGAAGAAGAAAAAAAGAGGAGAAGGACTTCTCCTCTTTTTTTCTTCTTCTTCCTCTTTTTTTTATCGGGAACGAGGGTCGTCGAGTCCTCTTTTTTTCTTCTTCTTCCTCTTTTTTTTATCGGGAACGAGGGTCGTCGAGGGTCGCCGAGCGGTAGAGGAAACCCTAAATAGCAAGTATCGTCGGTGTGAGATACATGTGGCCGTCGGTGTCGGACACTACATCCATGTCCGACGAGTGACGCGGGCTTCGACCAATCTCTTGGAGAAGGAGAGGTGGTCGATATCACTTCTCTCTGTATCCATATATGTTCATGACGATCTTCTGTTTCCTTCGTTTGCTTACTAGCTAGCTAGCGTGTCTAGTCCTCTCTATACGTATGTATAGTACGTAGCGTCGACCAAGCACGGACATAAGAGAGGACACTTCTCTCTATCAATTATAGCTAGCTAACACAATATATGAAACACCTAAATTAACCCCCCAAAACCCTCAACCCCCCCTTCAAAAAAAACCCCAGCCACAGAAATGCTGACGCGTGGATGCCTATTGGTCCTGGTTGGTGCCACCAATCAGGACCAAAGGCCCTCCTGCCTGGGCTACGCGCACAGGCCACGTGGAGGCCCATCTGTCCCGGTTCTGGATTGAACTGGGACTAAAGGGACAGGGCATTAGTACCGACCCTTTAGTCCCAGTTTAGGAACCGGGACAAAAGGCCCTTACGAACCAGGACAATAAGCCCGTTTTCTACTAGTGTTATAAAAATCCTATGGGTATGTCTGCTTATAAAATGGTTTATGGAAAAGCTTGTCATTTGCCTCTTGAGTTAGAACATAAAGCTTATTGGGCAATTAAAGAACTCAATTATGATTTCAAACTTGCTGGTGAAGAGAGTTTATTTGATATAAGCTCATTAGATGAATGGAGAACCCAAGCTTATGAAAACGCAAAGTTATTCAATGAAAAAGTTAAAAGATGGCATGACAAAAGAATACAAAAGTGTGAGTTTAAAGTTGGAGAATATGTTCTTTTGTACAACTCTCCTTTTACATTTTTTGCAGGGAAGCTCCTCTCGAAATGGGAAGGCCCCTATGTCATCGAGGAGGTTTACCGGTCTGGAGCCATCAAAATAAATAATTTCAAAGGCACTAACCCGAAGGTTGTCGGGAAACGAATAAAGCATTATATCTTAGGTATGCCTATTAATGTTCAAAGTAATATTATCAAAACTTTGACATCGGAAGAACACATAAAAGAGTCCTTTTGGAACACTCTAGAATCGTGAAAATAAGGAGGTACGTGATACGTAAGTAAACATACTCCAAAAAATCTACAGAAATATTTTTTATCAGTTTTGAAATATTTTAAAATTTTGGTAATAAAGAAACTCACAGGAAGCATACCCTGGTGGGCACAAGACACCAGGGCGCGCCCAGGTGGGTTGTGCCCACCTGGGACACCTCCCGTACTCCATTTTTCTACCATATACTTGTCCTACAAGATAAAAAATCTATATATACTTCCCGAATCTATTGATCACTGTATTGCGGAGAAATCCTCTATTCTCTTTTTCCTTGTTGTTTTCTGTCAGATCCCATCTACCCTGGCCTTTTCAAGCTCCTCCAAGGACAGGATATGTCCGTCACCACCAAAAGGAGAATTGAGTATCGGGTATGGGCACTCCCCTTGGCTTCCGCCAAGCTTGGGGGAGGTGCCCCGGTATCATATCATCCCACTATCTTTTGCTTTTATTTATCTTAGTTCAATCTTTTGCTTTCAGATGAAATAAAGTTTAGTTCGATCCTTTCTTCTTTTGAAAGTTTGCTTACTGATCTATCCATGTAATCGTGTGCAAGTTATGTAATGAAGTTAGTTTTAGTTTTTTCGTTCTTTACTTTCATGTTGCAAATGAAGAAAAGAAATAAGGAAGAAATAAAAAGAGAAAGGAAATAAATGTAAAAAGGAAATAAAATAATGAAAGAATTATATACTAATCCTGTGGTAGGTAATAGCACCACATAAGGAAAAGTATAGGTAGAAAATTTTATTAGAGATTGACAAACATAGCATTAGTCAATGTTGCAACTCATGAAAGAATTAATAAGGGAAGAGAATATTCACATATAGATATACTATCCTAGAAATCTTTTGTGATTGTGAGCCCTCATTAAAATATTATATGCCAAAATTGTTGACGTTGGACAGGGAAGACAACTTAATGGTTTATGTTTGTTTATATTCACATAGAAGTCATATTGTCATAGATCCTTTAACATGTGATGCTTGCCCCCTATCTTTGCTAGCCAAAAATTCTATACTAAGTAGAGATACTACTTGTGCATCCAAAAAACCTTAAACCCAGATCTTCTTCAAGAGTCCACCATACCTACCTAGGGATTGAGCAAGATCCCTCAAGTAAGTTGTCATTGGTGCAAAAAGGCAATAAAAATTGCTTCTAAATATGTGAGATCATTTAGTGTAAGAGAAAATTGAGAGTTTTACGAACTTGGATGACAAAGAATAAAAGTGATACACTGCATAATAAAGGTTGTCATATTAAGGGGCAATACAACTTGATGTTCTGTTGCACTAAGGGATTGAGCATGCAAACAAATAAGCGCATGGCAACCTCTGCTTCCCTCTACGAAGGGCCTATCTTTTACTTTTATGTATTTACTTTTATGCAAACAATCAAAGTTTTCCTTCTATTCTTTTTTATTTTCTCCTTTGGCAAGCATCATGTGGTGAGGAAAGATCTAGGCACATATGTCCAGTTGAATATAGACAGCATGAGTTATCATTGTTGACATCACCCTTGACGTGAGTATGTTGGGAGGCAAAACTATAAGCCCCTATCTTTCTATGTGTCCGATTGAAACGTTTTGCTCATGGGTACAAGGTGGGTGTTAGCAATCATAGAAGACTATATGATGGTTGAGTATGTGGACTTGCCTAAAGGCTCCGACACGTGACCCTTCCTGAAAAGATGATGGATTGTAGTTGCAAAGTTGACTGAGAACATAGTTTGTTGGCTTCTTATAGAGTTTTTGCTTTATACTTCGATTGTGTGATGAACTATTACTTATTCATGAGAAGTATATGATAAAATTTCCTTCATAAAAGTCCTATGTTTAATTTTGTTGCTGTTATAATAATCAACATGATGCTTCTATGTCCGTATTTTATTTTTATCGACACCTCTCTCTCAAAGCATGTGGACATGTTTTTCAATTTCGGTTTTCGCTTGAGGACAAGCGAGGTCTAAGCTTGGGGGAGTTGATACGTCCATTTTTCATCATGTTTTCTTACTGTTATTTACAATGTTTTTATCCATAATAATGCCTTTTGGAGTAATTCTAATGCCTTTTCTCTCATAATTTGCAAGGAACACACCAAGAGGGAGAATTCCGGCAGCTGGAAATCTGGACCTAGAAAAGCTATGTCAGGCCACCTATTCTACACAACTCCAAATGAGCTGAAACTTTATGGAGTTTTTTATGGATTATTTAAGAAATACTGGAGCCAATAAACACCAGAGGAGGGCCACCAGGTGGGCACAACCCACCTGGGCGCGCTAGGCCCCTCTGGCATGCCCTGGTGGGTTGTGGCCTCCTCAGCCCACCTCCGGTGCCCATCTTTTGGTATATAAGTGCTTTTGACCTAGAAAAAAATAAGAGGAGGACTTTTGGGCGAAGCGTCATCGCCTCGAGGCGGAACTTGGGCAGGAGCACTTTTGCGCTCTGGCGGAGCGATTCTGCAGGGGGAACTTCCCCCCGGAGGGGGAAATCATCGTCGTCGTCATCACCAACAACTCGACCATCTTGGGGAGGGCAATCTCCATCAACATCTTCACAGCACCTTCTCATCTCAAACCCTAGTTCATCTCTTGTATGCAATCTTGTTACCGAAACTATAGATTGTTGCTAGGGGATGACTAGTCGTGTTGATTACATCTTGTAGTTGATTACTATATGGTTTATTTGGTGGAATATTATATGTTCAGATCCAATATGCTATTTAATACCCCTCTGATATTGAGCACGATTATTACTTGTGAGTGGTTACTTTTGTTCTTGAGGTCACGGGAGAAATCATGTTGCAAGTAATCATGTGAATTTGATATGCGTTCGATATTTTGATAGTATGTATGTTGTGATTCCCTTAGTGGTGTCATGTGAACGTCGACTACATGACACTTCACCATATTTGGGCCTAAGTGAATGCATTGTGGAGTATTAAATAGATGGTGGGTTGCGAGAGTGACATAAACTTAAACCCCAGTTTATGCACTATTCCGTAAGGGACCGATTGGATCCTAGAGTTTAATGCTATGGTTAGAATTTATTCTTAATACTTTTCTCGTAGTTGCAGATGCTTGTAAGAGGGTTAATCATAAGTAGGAGGTTTGTTCAAGTAAGAACAACACCTAAGCACTGGTCCAACCACATATCAAATTATCAAAGTAGCGAACACAAACCAAACCAACATGATGAAAGTGACTAGATGAAATTCCCTTGTACCCTCAAGAACGCCTTGCTCATTATAAGAAACTGTTTTGGCCTGTCCTTTTACTCAAAGGGATTGGGCTACCTTGCTGCACACTTGTTACAATTATCGTTACTTGCTTGTTACAAATTACCTTGCCATCAAAGTACTCGCTACTTACAATTTTAGCACTTGCAGACACTACCTTACTGAAAACTACTTGTCATTTCCTTCTGCTCCTCATTGGGTTCGACACTCTTACTTATCAAAAAGAGTTACAATTTACCCCCTATACTTGTGGGTCATCATTACTCTCATTAGAAGGTGGGCACGGGTAGCTAGTCCGCTCTTCCTCATTTTGTTCTTCACTCTCCTCGTCATCTTTTTCATCTAATGAGCTCACAACGTCATCAATTTCTTCTTCCATAGTTTCCTGTAAAATATTAGTCTCTTTTTGGACAGGGCAGACTTTCTCAATAAATGCATCAATTTCAGCATTATATTCATAATTCTCATAGCAATATTTAAGTATAGCAAAAAATTTAGGCCTATAAACATCATCATCAAAAGCTTCATACTTTTCAAACAAAGATTCAATTTCATAAGCACCCTTAAAAGCAACGAATTCTTCTATTCGTTCCACATCATAGTAATCATATATACCATTAGCATAAGAAGCTAAGGTTTCATTATCATTAAACTTGCATGAAATGGGAAGGTGTGGAGCCTTCATCCTAGAGCAACAAGTATAATCATATCTCAAGCATAGATGCCGAGCATACCAATGCAACATATGAATTCGATCCCATAAGAGTTTCCCTTTTTGAGTCAAATGGTAATCCCTAAAGAATTCACGTTGATCCAACGTTTCTTCCATTACATAATTTAATGGGGTTTTATCAGGATTATTTAAGTAGTGCATAATATCTTTCACATAATGAGCATCGAGGGTTTTAGGAGGTTCCCCATCTCCATGAGTAGCAAGTAAACCTAATTTTTTGGTATTTCATGTTCCATATCCATAACTAAAGATAGAGAACAACTTAGAACAGCAAATAAAATCTACTTAGTGATAAAGCAAACAAGCACACACGAGAATATTCACCCCCATGCTATTTCTCCCCGACAATAGTGCCAGAAAAAGGTCTTCATAACCCACAAGTATAGGGGATCAGTTGTAGACTCTTTCGATAAGTAAGAGTGTCGAACCCAACGAGAAGCTAAAGGTAGAACTTATATTCCCTCAAGTTCTATCAACCACTGATACAACTCTACGTATGCTTTAGTTCGCTTTACCTAAAGCAAGTATGAAACTAGAAGTACTTTGAAGGTGTTGTAGGATAGGTTTGCCAGATAATAAAGAGAACATAAATAAAAAACTAGGGGTTGTTTAGATAAAGAAACAACTAAGTTAGTTTTAGTAGAGAGATTTTTGTCACAAGAAAGTTATTTGTCCCTGGACAATGGATAACTAGACCGGTAATCATTATTGCAATTTTATATGAGGGAGAGGCATAAGCTAACATACTTTCTCTTCTTGGATTGCACTTATGATTGGAACTCTAGCAAACATTCGTAACTACTGAAGATCATTAAGGTAAACCCAACCATAGCATTAAAGTATCAAGTCCTCTTTACTCCCATACGCAAACAACCAACTTACTCGGGTTTAAGCTTCTGTCACTCTAGCAACCCACCATAAGCAAATCATGAACATATTGCAAACCCTACAGCGGGGATCCCTCACGCTTGCACGGCACGAAGAGCACCATAGGACATCACCAGTAATAAAACATACAACTCAAACCAATCACGATCATCAATTAACCCATAGGAAAAACCGGATCTACTCAAACATCATAGGGTAGCCATACATCATTGGGAAATAATATATAGCATTGAGCACCATGTTTAAGTAGAGATTACACTGGGGAGAAGAGGTGTTACACTGTTCCATAGAGGGGCGAGAGTTGGTGATGACAGCAACGAAGTTGTTGGTGTAGATCATCGTCACGATGATGGCCCCGGTGGCATTCCGGTGCCACCGAGAGAGAGGGGGAGAGCCCCCTCCTTCTTCTTCTTCCTTGACCTTCCGCCTAGATGGGAGAATGGTTTCCCCTCTGGTCCATGGCCTCCATGGCGGCGGAGGGGCGAGATCCCCTCTGAGATTGGATCTCTCTCTGTGTTTCCTTCTGTTTCTGCACTCCCGGATTTTGGCCTTTAACCGTTTTTTAAATTCCCGGAGATCCATAACTCCGATTGGGCAGAAATTTTAACACGACTTTTATCCAGATATTAGCTTTCCTGCTGCAAAAGAAAGGCATCAACCGCCTTATGGGGTGACCACAAGGGCCTAGGGCGCGCCCCTCACCCTTGTGGGCCCCTGAGGCATCGTCTCACGTTGATTCCACTTCCCAAAATTCACATATATTCCAAAAAAATCTATGTAAGTTTTGTCCCGTTTGGACTCTGTTTGATATGAATTTTCTGCGAAACAAAAAACATGCAACAAACAGGAATTGGCATTGGGCACTGGATCAATATGTCAGTCCAAGAAAATCATATAAATTGTTGCCAAAAGTATGTAAAAGTTGTATAATATTGGCATGGAACAATAAAACTTATAGATACGACAGAGATGTATCACTCTACAACTTAATTGGAGGCTTCCAACACCACCAGGAAACTTCACCACAATGGATTGTGGCTCTGAGGTAACCTCATCGTCTAGGGTGCCTGTGGCACCCGGATAATTCAGCTACAGTAATCACACACTACTGATGCCATGTCATCGCAATTAATTTGCTAAACCTCGCTTTGATCCAAACTGAGTTCAAATTCAAAATTTAAAATAAAATCAAATGATTATTTTCTTCAAACATAAAAACTAAAATGTTCAAAGTGTTTCACATAATCCCTGGATAATTTTTCATGGTGAAACCAATATTTTTGTAAGGCGATTAAATGCCTTAAACTAAATAAAACAGTGCCTAAAACAACATTTAAATCCTTTTCTAATTTATGAAAATTCTAAGGTAATTCAAATCACTCACAAACATTTCTTTGCAGTGTTGTATATCCCCTAGCTTTTGTTCTAAACGGATCCACTTTTTGTCAAAGGCATTAGGTGGCTTATGTAAGCAATAATAGTGTCTGTTAAAAGAAAACAGAGAATCTGTTTTTTTAGGGCAGAAGCTAAACTTTATTGATGATAGTCCACATGATGTGGGATACACACCGGGTCATGGGGGTTCAGCAACCAAACGTGCCTCCCTCGACCGAGGAAAAGAGAATGTTTAGCTAGACTATGGGCCTCGTCATTAACGGCTCGACCTTCAAACATAAAACTACAATTAAAACTAGTAGCTCGAAGGTTGATTTCTTTGATAACCGATCCATAACGGCCCTGGGTTCCATTACGGAAAAATATGTAAAAGAGAAAGAGAGGATGAAATTAAAAAGAAACAGGCCCATGTGGGACTGGGTGGCCCAACCCACCACACCTCCTCTCCCTCCTCACGCTACAGGAGACATGGAGGGGGCGTGGCGGCCATCCCGCGGCCGTGGCCGTTCCCGGCAATGTTCTGTCCATCCATCG
>NC_041380.1:70741888-70771275 GCF_002162155.2 Triticum dicoccoides | reverse complement strand
ACTCTCGATCCCGAGCTCGCCGTCGACACGCCATCGCCATTAACGCGCTCTGGAGGCACCCCGAGCCACGCGGGCATGTCCACCAAGACCTCCACGGTCGTCTACTTCTCCTACGACCGTTGAATCAAGTCGGACTCCACGGCGTCATCGGGATCGCCGTCTTCTTCTTCCTCCGGACGTCGAGCTCCGCCGCTTCGATCCGTTGCCGCCAAGCCTTCCTCGCGCCCACTTTAGCACATCTGCAGGAGCCCGGTGAGCACCACATCCGGCCCCTCTCCCCTGGTTCCCCTCGACCCCCCGTCCGAAGTGACACCGTAGACCTGCGCCCACCCGTGGCCACCATGGCCGGAACTCACCGCGGCCGCCGCCAAGTTCCTGCGTGCCTTAGGCTCCACTGTCCGCGTCCGCCCGCGCCCTGCGCGCCCCACGCCCCGCCCCCTACAACTGCTCCGCGCCGCGCCGCGTCCCCCAATGTTGCGCCCCTGCTATGCTTCTCCTATTGCGGATCCTAGCTGCGTCGCGTACTGCCTGCTGCTACCGCGGTCTTCAGCTGCTACTTGCTGCTATTCTTAGCTGATGCTGCTCCAAGCCACTACCGCTCCTTGCTACTAGTCGCTGCAGCCCATGGCTCCTCTGGCCACGGCGCCTGTGTGCGGGCGAGAGCACAGCGGCTGGCTGTGCTCTGGCACATACGGCCGGCCCTTGTTAATTAGCAGTAGGTTTAGTTAGGGCTATTTTAGTGCTAAGATTAGTCTAGTGGTATATGACATGTAGGACACCCTCTTTAAATAAGTTAGATTTATTTATTTGTTTAGGTAAATAGTCTATGACATGTGGGCCACACATGTCCTTTTGACTAGTCAAATTGACTTAGTCAACTCGTATTAAATTTTTTTAGAAATTTCAGAAAATGCAATAAACTTTGATAAATCATATAAAATAAATCGTAACTCAGATGAAAATAATTTATATATGAAAGTTGCTCAGAATTTGGAGACGAATTCGGATACGCAGTCCGTTCGTCCGCCATACGTCCCTAGCATAGCGAACCTGCAACCTTTCACCTCCGGTCCGTCTGTCCGAAAACACGAAACACTACGAAAACTTTTTCGGTTGTTTCCCCCTTCGCCGGTATCACCCATCCTCGCGTTAGCTCACCCCTGACACCGCGTATTGCCTTGCTATATTTTGTGATGCTATTGTTTGCTCTGTTATTTATTTGTTTCCCCTCCGTTGCTTCTTTTCGGTAGACTCCGATACCGCGATAGACCCCGAGACCATTGATGCTTTGGTGTTAGACTACGGCTACGCTTCCGAAGATTCCTTTCATCTGTAGAGCTTCTAGGCAAGCCCCTCCCTTGATCAACCCGATATCGCCTATTCTTCACTCTACTGCTTGCATTAGAGTAGTGTGGCATGTTACTGCTTTCGATTAATCCTATTCTGTTGCATAGCATGTCCTTGCTACTACTGTTGTTACCTTTACCTGCAATTCTAAATGCTTAGTATAGGATGCTAGTGTTCCATCAGTGGCCCTACACTCTTGTCCGTCTGCCATGCTATACTATTGGGTCGTGATCACTTCAGGAGGTGATCACGGGCATTTCATATATACTTGATACTATTACATTACTTATGATAGTTTACGGTCATGTGGGGGTTGAAAGGACAGGTGGCTCCATCTAGGTAGTGGTGGGCCTGAGTTCTCGACGGCCCCCAACTGTTACTTTGAGGCGGAGCGACAGGGTAGGTTGAGACCACCTAGGAGAGAGGTGGGCCTGGCCCTGGTCGGCGTTCGCGGTTACTTCAAAACAACACACTTAACGAGATCTAGGTATTTGATCTGAGTCTGGCTACTGGCCTATACGCACTAACCAACTACGCGGGGACAGTTATGGGCACTCGACATCGTGGTATCAGCCAAAGCCTTCGTGATGTCAGCGACTGAGCGGCGCGCGCTGGGTTGGACTGGAACGCCTGCTCTTGTATAAGGGAGGCTAGGTCTGCTCACCGGCCACGTACGCAACGTGCAGGTGTGCAATGGGCGATGGGCCCAGACCCCTGCACCATAGGATTTAGACCGGCGTGCTGACCTCTCTGTTGTGCCTAGGTAGGGCTGCGACGTGTTGATCTTCCGAGGCCGGGCATGACCCAGAAAAGTGTGTCCAGCCAAATGGGATCGAGCGTGTTGGGTTATGTGGTGCACCCCTGCAGGGAAGTTAATCTATTCGAATAGCCGTGATCTTCGGTAACAGGACGACTTGGAGTTGTACCTCGAACTTATGACAACTAGAACCGGATACTTAATAAAAAACACCCTTCCAAGTGCCAGATACAACCGGTGATCGCTCTCTCACAGGGCGACGAGGGGAGGATCGCCGGTTAGGATTATGCTATGCGATGCTAATTGGTGAACTTACCATCTACTCTCTTCTTCTGCTGCAAGATGGAGGTTACCAGAAGCGTAGTCTTCGATAGGACTAGCTATCCCCCTCTTATTCCGGCATTCTGAAGTTCAGTCCATATATGATACCCTTATTCCATTTGATACCAATGCATACATATGTAGCGTAGGTCCTTGCTTGGGAGTACTTTGGATGAGTACTCACGGTTGCTTTGCTCCCTCTTTTCCCCCTTTCTATACCCGATTGATGCGACCAGACGATGGAGCCCAGGAACCAGACGCCACTATCGATGATGACTACTACTACTCGGGAGGTGCCTATTACTACGTGCACCCCGCTGACGATGACCAGGAGTAGTTTAGGAGGATCCCATGTAGGAGGCATGCGCCTCTTTCGATCTGTATCCCAGTTTGTGCTAGCCTTCTTAAGGAAAACTTGTTTAACTTATGTATGTACTCAGTTGTTGTGGCTTCCTCTGACTCGTCTATGATCAAGCACTTGTATTCGAGCCCTCAAGGCCCCTGGCTTGTATTATGATGCTTGTATGACTTATTTATGTTTTTAGAGTTGTGTTGTGATATCTTCCCGTGAGTCCCTGATCTTGATCGTACACGTTTGCGTGCATGATTAATGTACGATTGAATCGGGGGCGTCACAGTGCCCAAACACCCAGGAGTAATAAGATCCATAAGGGATTAGTAGGGTGAATCAAATACCTCTTGGTAGAAATGTAGATTGAGGCCTTCTCCTCCAAATCCTAGAGCAACAACAAGTTTTGTAGGCTAGGGAGAGAGATCGGGGTGAAAATGAACCTTAGGGCAATAATGAATCTTGGGGGAATAAGAGGTAAGTCTACTTGAGGAAGAAGACTCCCTATATATAGGTAGGAAAAATCCAACCGTTATTGGCCCAAGGCAGTACTACTGCTAAGAAGCTTCAAAAACTCCTAAGGCAGAAAAGCGTGGAAACTCCAAAGTTGCCGAAAAGGTGTGTGGGTGCATATGGGTATGTGTATGTGTTGATTCCACTCAAACCTTTTCGAAGAGAACTCCTCTTAATAGTATGGTTTTCTATGACTCAAATCCACCAAAAAAGAAATGCCGGAAACAACCATCTTCACTCTATATCGTTGAGGGAAATAAACCGTCGTGTGCCATATGATAGAATATTGGAAATGCTCAATGCACACTATTAGTCTGCAAAACATTGTCATCAATCATGAAACCACCAAAGAAGAAATATGCCCTAACACATCAGAGTATGCACCATGAGCTTGCATAATAGCAGGCATTAATCCAAAGTATTACCTATGTTTCTACATATAAAATGGCTTGTAGTTCAATTTTGTGACGCCCTCGATTCAATCATACACTAATCATACACGCAAATGTGTACGATCAAGATCAAGGACTCACGGGAAGATATCACAACACAACTCTAGACACAAATTAAAATAATAGAAGCTTATATTACATGCCAGGGACCTCGAGGGCTCGAATACATAAGCTCGACTACACAAGAGTCAGCGGAAGCAACAATATCTGAGTACAGACATGAGTTAAAGAAGTTTGCCTTAATAAGGCTAGCATAAAAGCATCTACGATCGAAAAAGCAAGGCCTCCTGCCTGGGAGACTCCTAACTACTCCAGGTCGTCAGCGGTCGTCATGTATTAGTAGGCACCCTCGGGGTAGTAGTTATCATTAGTGGTGTCGTCTGGCTCCTGGGATCCGTCATCTGGTCGCAACAATCTGGTATGGGGGAAAAAGAGGTAGCAAAGAAACCATGAGTACTCATCTAAAGTACTCAAAAGATTTACATCAGATCTAAACTAAGTATGCA
This sequence comes from Triticum dicoccoides, assembly GCF_002162155.2. Classification (NCBI taxonomy): domain Eukaryota; kingdom Viridiplantae; phylum Streptophyta; class Magnoliopsida; order Poales; family Poaceae; genus Triticum; species Triticum dicoccoides. The sequence goes on along the minus strand of NC_041380.1, from coordinate 70,767,030 downwards.
TCTATATCAAACGAATGGGTTGTATCTGTGGACTAAAGTACATATCAACATAATGTAAGGTAGTAGTAGTGTTATCAACCTCGGCCAGAGATCCTTTCTCGACTCCCTGTGAGAAAGCAATCCCAGCGCCATACTATCCAGTTATCACCTCAAGTATCTAGTTCTAGTTGAATCGATCAGGATACAACTCCAAGTGTCAGTACCGTAGGGCAGGCTATCGATAGATGTTTTCTTCCCTGCAGGGGTGCACCAACTTACCCACCACGCTCGATTAACTCCGGCCGGACACACCATCAGGTCATGACCGGCCTCGGCCAATCAACACACCGTAGTCCTACCTAGGCTCAACAGAGAGGCCAGCATGCTGGTCGACATCCTGAATGCGAAGGGGTCATGGGCCAATCGCCCTTTGCAATCCTGCATGTTGCGAGGGCAGCCGGTGAGCAGCCCTGGCAACTTCCTTAAAAAAAGGCAGGTGCATACGCAGTCCAACCCGACGCGCGCCGCTCCATTGCTGACGTCAGTGAGCTTTCTGCTGATACATACGATGTAGAGTGCCCATACTTATTCCCACATGGTGGTTAGTGCGAAAAGGCCATAGGCCTACTTGGATCAAATATCCAAACCGTTAGTGTGTTGGTAGTGCGGTCACGAGTAGAGACTCACGAAAGATGTGACCCCGTCGCCCCATCTCGAGTACTTGCGACAAGGGCTAAGAATGCCCAGCCACGCCTCGTGTTCAACTCTCGGGTACCCTCCAGGTCAACCCGTCTCCACATCACTCGCGGGTACCCCTTAGGTTCGACCCGCTTTCCAAGTAATAGTTGTAAAGTCATAGTAACCATAGTAACTATGTGTCTAACACCAAGGGAAACCCTGAGGAACCACCCTCGGTGGATTCCACTCGATGTAATCTTCAAGGTGAACATAAGAGGAACCTCCCTCGAGGTTCACACTTGAGGGGTTGCACGACAGAGTCGTATCGGAAGTGGTTAAGGCGGAAATCACCCTCGATGACCACGACCGAATAGCTACACTACAGAGATTTCATCAGGAGTGATGTATGAGGTGTCACCCTGGGCACTCGATAGTAACTCTGCAGAGTCGTACAACTAGGGGGGTGATGTGCAGTGTCGGGGCCTGGACGTCGATCACCTTGATCGAGTCATTGAACATAAAGCGGGGCAACTAGGACAAGGTGGGGTCACTGATGGATCTCTAACCAGCCTATACTAAGTAGTTTAGAATAAGCAGGTAAGGTATGAAAGCAGGTAACAAAAACAGGCTATGCATCAGAGTAGGATCATACAAAAAGCAGTAGCTGTTCTAATGCAAACATGAGAGGGAAAGAAATGGGCGATATCGGAAATGCTCAAGGGGGTTTGCTTCCCTGAAATCTCTGCTGAAAAGGAAGAAGTGTCGTCGACATTGTCGATCACAGGGGCGGCATCGGTATCGGGGTCTATCGGAGAGAAGAGGGGAAGAAACAATAAATATAAAACAAACAAAGCATCACAAAGCATAACATGGCAATATGTTGTGCCGGGTGTGACCTAACGTATGGCTACACAATATAGGTAAAGGGGGAATTCAACCGGGAATGTTTTCCCCGTTCCGGACCTGTGTCAGACAGATGACCGGAGGGGGAATGTTCCATGTTCAGATAGTTAGAGGCATCTGACAGGCAGTTTGGTAGTGTATTCAGGTTCGTCTCATTTTTCTGAGCAACTTTCATGTAGAAAACATTTTCATTCGAGTTACGGTTTAATTTCTACAAATTTTCAAAGATTAAACCATTTTCTAGGATTAATTAATTTAACAAAAAAGAATTACTATGTCAGGATGACATCATTGTGACGTCAGCAGTAAACAGGACGGCTGGCCAAATCAAACTGACCAGTGGGTCCCACCCGCCATAGAGAATGGGGCTAACAGGGGTTTATTTTAATTAGGCAGAGTTAATTAGCAGTAGGGCCCCACATGTTAGTGACTGATTAGGTTAATTAACTAGTTTTATTTATAAAAACGTTTTAATTAGTTTAATTACGTGGTGGGGCCCCCATGTCAGTGCCACTGGGCTGCCTAGTCAGCATGTTGACTGGGTCAACCCAGTCAATGGGCCCCTCATGGCCCACTGGCAGTGACCTAGGGGTGGGGCTCGCCAAGCCACGCAGCTGGTCGGCGCCGGAGTTGCTCCGATGGCCTCCCGCGGCGGCGAGCTCGCCGGAGACGCTCGGAAAAATGCTACGGGGCACCGTTTCATGCGGTTTTGCTTGCTTTAAACGAGGGCTCAACGCCGCGTCGCGTGGTGTGGTCGGTTGGGCTCGCGGCTGGCCGGGACTGCATTGGCGACGAGTGGAGGCGGCGGTGGGGTTCGGGCGCGGATGGGGATCATGCAACGAGGCTCCGTTCAATGCGTCTTTGGGGCCGAACAGACGAGCACGTCGAGGCGCGTCGAGGGGGTAGTGGTGGCTCGCCCGGGGATGGCCGAAAGTGAGTTCCTCGTCGACGGCAGCGGCAGCGGCTTCGGGCGCTCGACGGAGTCGACGTTGCAGGGTGTGGCAAGACAAACTAAGGGCACGGGCAGCTCCGCCGCGAGGCCCTCTGATACGTCTCCGTCGTATCTACTTTTCCAAACACTTTTGCCCTAGTTTTGGACTATAACTAGCATGATTTGAATGGAACTAACCCGGACTGACGCTGTTTTCAGCAGGATTGCCATGGTGTTATTTATGTGTAGAAAAAAAAGTCCTCGGAATGACCTGAAACTCCACGGAGATTATTTTTGGAAATATTAGAAAATACCGGCAAAGAATCAAGGCCATGGGGCCCACACCCTAGCCATGAGGGTGGGGGCGCGCTTGCCCCCCTGGGCGCGCCCCCTACCTCATGGGCCCCCTGGAGCTCCACCGACCTCAACTCCAACTCCATATGTTCGTGTTCAGGGAGAAAAAATCAAGAAGAAGGATTCATCGCATTTTATGATACAGAGCCGCCGCCAAGCCCTAAACTCTCTCAGGAGGGCTGATCTAGAGTCCGTTCGGGGCTCCGGAGAGGGGAATCCATCGCCATCATCATCATCAACCTTCCTTCATCACCAATTTCATGATGCTCACCGCCGTGCGTGAGTAATTCCATCGTAGGCTTGCTGGACGGTGATGGGTTGGATGATATTTATCATGTAATCGAGTCAGTTTTGTTAGGGTTTGATCCCTAGTATCCAGTATGTTATGAGATTGATGTTGCTATGACTTTGCTATGCTTAATGCTTGTCACTAGGGCTCGAGTGCCATTATTTCAGATCTGAACCTATTATGTTTTCATGAATATATGTGAGTTCTTGATCCTATCTTGCAAGTCTATAGTCACCTATTATGTGTTATGATCTGTTAACGCCGAAGTGACAATAATCGGGATACTTACCAGTGATGACCATAGTTTGAGGAGTTCATGTATTCACTATGTGCTATTGCTTTGTTCCGGTACTCTATTAAAAGGAGGCCTTAATATCCCTTAGTTTCCATTAGGACCCCGCTGCCACAGGAGGGTAGGACAAAAGATGGCATGCAAGTTATTTTCCATAAACACGTATGACTATATTCGGAATACATGCCTACATTACATTGATGAATTGGAGCTAGTTCTGTGTCACCCTATGTTATGACTATTACATGATGAACCACATTCGGCATAATTCTCTATCACCGATCCAGTGCCTACAAGCTTTCCATATATTGTTCTTCGCTTATTTACTTTACCAAAAATATTACTTTTGCTACCGTTACCTTTTGCTACTGTTACCACTACTATCACATTACTTTGCTACTAAATACTTTGCTGCAGATATTAAGTTATCCAGGTGTGGTTGAATTGACAACTCATCTGCTAATACTTGAGAATATTCTTTGGCTCCCCTTGTGTCGAATCAATAAATTTGGGTTGAATACTCTACCCTCAAAAACTGTTGTGCTCCCCTATACTTGTGGGTTATCAAGACTATTTTCTAGCGCCGTTGTCGCGGAGCATAGCTCTATTCTTTGAGTCACTTGGGATTTATATCTGCTGGTCACTATGAAGAACACTTGAAAGACGTGAAAACAAAAAATTATCCCTCAACTACGAGGGGAGGTAAGGAACTGCCATCCAGCTCTGCACTTGATTCACCTTCTGTTTTGAGTAAGCTTGCGACACCTAAACATGCTTCTGCTACTAATTCTGATATGTTGTATATTATTGATGATGCCACTTCTGCTATGCATGATACTTATGATGAAACTACTTCTATGCTTGATACTACTGTGCCACTTGGTGAATTTCTTGATGAACAACTTGCTAGGGCTAGAGAGAATGAAATTATTGAAACTGATAATATTGATGAAAGTGATGATGAAGGCTCTCCTAATAAATATGAATTGCATGTTGTGCCTGAGGGATATGTTATGGATGAAGAAACTAAAAGAGACTTTCTTGGATGCAACGATGGAAGTGATCTTAAGAAATTATTAGCTAAGCTTAAACAAAAAACTTTGAATGCTAGAATGAAATATGATCCTGCTTATGCTACTTCACCTATCTTTGTTACTGATAAGGATTATGAATTCTCTATTGATCCTGATATAATTACTTTGGTTGAATCTGATCATTTTTATGGCTATGAATCTGAAACTGTTGTGGCACATCTTACTAAATTAAATGATATAGCCACCTTGTTCACTAATGATGAGAGAACTTGCTACTTTTACATCCTTAAAATATTTCCGTTCTCATTAAAGGGTGATGCCAGCATATGGTTTAATTCTCTTGATCCTGGTTGTGTGCGTAGTCCCCAGGATATGATTTATTACTTCTCTGCTAAATATTTCCCAGCTTATAAGAAACAAGCTGCCTTAAGGGATATATATAATTTTGTGCAAATTGAAGAAGAGAGTCTCCCACAAGCTTGGGGGAGGCTTCTCCAATTACTTAATGCTTTGCCTGATCATCCTCTTAAGAAAAATGAAATCCTTGATATCTTTTATAATGGACTAACCGATGCTTCCACAGATTACCTGGATAGTTGTGCTAGTTCTGTTTTCAGGGAAAGAACACCGGATGAAGCTGAAATTATATTGAATAATATGTTGACAAATGAAAATAATTGGACACTTCCTGAGCCAACTCCTAAACCAACTCCGAAGAAAAGGGGTGTTCTATTTCTTAGTCCTGAAGATATGCAAGAGGCAAAGAAATCCATGAAAGAAAAGGGTATTAAAGCTGAAGATGTTAAAATTTTACCTCCCATTGAAGAAATACATGGTCTTAATTTACCGCCTGACGAAGAAATATATGGTTTTAATCCATCACCTATTGAAGAAACACATGGTCTTGATAACCCGACACAGGTAGTAAAGGTAAATTCTCTCTATAGGTATGATAAAGCTGAAATCCCTCCTACTAAGTTTGCTAGCCAATGTTTGGATGAGTTTGATAACTTTATGGTTAAGCAAGAAGACTTCAATGCTTATTTTGGTAGACAATTGAAACAAAATGCTTACATGATTGAACACTTAGGTGATTATATGTCTAGAGTTAAAGGTGAACTTAAACTCATTTGTAAACATGCTTCTATGGTTACCACTCAAGTAGAACAAGTACTTAAAGCCCAGAATGATTTGCTCAATGAATTAAATAGTAAGAAAATGATAATGTTGTTAGAGTTATGACTAGAGGTGGTAAAATGACCCAGGAACCTTTGTATCCTAAGGTCCATCCTAAGAGAATTGAGCAAGATTCTCAGAGAAATGATATTGATGCACCTAGTCCTTCTAAGAGGAAGAAAAAAGAAAAATGATAGGACTTTGCATGCTTCTAGTGAACCTGTTATTGACACACCCGAGAATCCCAATGATATCTCTATTTCTGATGCTGAAACACAATCTGGTAATGAACATGAAACTAGTGATAATGTTAATGATAATGTTCATGTTGATGCTCAACCTAGCAATGATAATGATGCAGAAGCTGAACCTGCTGTTGATCTTGATAACCCGCAATCAAAGAATCAACGTTGTGATAAAAGAGAATTTGTTGCTAGGAAACATGGTAAAGAAAGAGAACCATGGGTTCAGAAAACCATGCCTTTTCCTCCCAAACCATCCAAGAAAAAGGATGATGAGGATTTTGAGCGCTTTGCTAAAATGATTAGACCTATCTTTTTGCGTATGCGTTTGACTGATATGCTTAAAATGAATCCTTATGCTAAGTACATGAAAGATATTGTTACTAATAAAAGGAAGATACCGGAAGCTGAAATTTCCACCATGCTTGCTAATTATACTTTTAAGGGTGGAATACCTAAGAATCTAGGAGATCCAGGAGTACCAACTATACCATGCTCCATTAAAAGAAACTATGTTAAAATTGCTTTATGTGATCTTGGAGCCGGTGTTAGTGTTATGCATCTCTCTTTATATAGTAGACTTGATTTGAATAATTTGACACCTACTGAAATATCTTTGCAAATGGCTGATAAATCAACTGCTATACCTGTCGGTATTTGTGAGGATGTGCCTGTTGTGGTTGCAAACGTTACTATTTTAACGGACTTTGTTATTCTTGATATTCCTGAGGACGATAATATGTCTATTATTCTTGGAAGAACCTTTTTGAATACTGCAGGGGCTGTTATTGATTGCACCAAAGGTAGTGTCACTATTCATGTTAATGGTAATGAGCATACGGTACACTTTCCAAGGAAACAACCTCAAGTCCACAATATCAATTCTATTGGAAAAATTCCATCGATTATTTTTGGAGGTTTTGAATTTCCTCTTCGTAATGTGAAGAAGAAATATGATATTCTTATTATTGGGGATGTGCATATCCCGAGGTAACCTGGTGTTATTCGAAAATTCTCCGGTTCCATGTTATTCGGAATGAGTTTGTTAACAAGGCTTGATCAACATTGTTAGTGGATTCCTTTTGATGAGCATGAGATGGATGAATTTAGAAAACACAACTCTCTATACCCTCTTTTTACTTTCTGTTATTTATATTAAATAAAGCAAAAATAGTAATTTCTGTTTGTTTTTTGAATTATCCGTGTAATATAAAAATACCCCGAAAATAAAAGTTCTCCAAATGCCCTACCAATTTAATATGATTTTTTCTGAAATATTTGAGAATATTTGGCACTGAGAACACAGCAGGGGGAGCAAGCACCTGGCCACGAGGGTCCACGGCGCGCCCCTTGGGCGCGCCCCTGCCTCGTGGGCCCATGGTGGCTCCCCTCCACTTATACCTGCACCCACACACTTCTTCTTCCGCCCAAAAAAAATCACCATCCAGCTCAAGCACGAGTTCTAGCTCATTTTGCTGCGATTTTCGACCTCCTTGCTCAAAGCACCTCTCACAAAACTGCTTTGGGGTATTGTTCCTTGGTATGTGACTCCTCCATTGGTCCAATTAGTTTTTGTTCTAGTGCTTTATTCATTGCAAATTTGTGCTGCCTAGGTGACCATGTCCTTGAGCTTGCATGTCAAATTTATATGGTTCCTAGTAATTGTAATGCATGATATAGGCTCTACCCACTTGTAGGAGTAGTTGCTATCAATTTTGTTGAGTTTGGTTTACTTTTATTTGAAGTTACTAAAAATTCCAGAATTTTTCAGAAAATAATGAAGAGATTTTTGAGGGGCTCATCGAGCTGAAGCTCGAAGGAAAAGCAAAATGAAGAAGCAGAGAGGCCCAAATATAATCTGCCTCGCGCCGCGGAGGTTCGGCCGGGTGAATGGCCTTTCGATGATTTCTTGAGAGTAGCCGGGATTTATGATGATTTTTATGAATTGGCTAAGAATGCAGGCCTCACCGACTTCCTCCGCGACCAACGCGAACAGTATCTCTTACTCACCAATACTTCTGTGCAAAACTTCTACTATTATCCTAAGGAATCACCTCCTTCAGTAGAGTTTCATTTATATGATGCGGTTAAGAAGATGTCACTATATGAATTTTGCAGAGTTTGCAAAATACCTTTTGAGGGTAGCTTAGAGGAACCACATCGTAGAGATGTGGACGGGTTTATTGGCACTATTACTGTAGGGGAAACTAGGAAGGTTTCCGATGCAAGAATCACTAGTATACATTTTTCCTGTTTTACGCTACTTTGCCATATTTGCTAGTTGTTGCTTAATTGGTCGCGGAAACTGTGGAAACCTTAGTGTTCCTGATATTATTATTTTGTTCCATGGTTTATTCCGTGAAGAATCGGTTAGTATGGGCGGTATTATTGCCAAATGGTTAAGTTTGAACCGTACAAAGGGCCCCATCTTTGGAGGCGTCTATGCTTCACGCCTTGTTGCATACCATAACATACCTATTAGGCACTACGAAAAGGAAGAAAAATTGCTGCCTACTGTTTATTTAGATTATAAGAGTATGGTAGCACATGATTTTATTGTTAAGAATAGGGAAAATGAGCTTAAATACAAATTGTTCTTTGATAAACATCATCCTAAGACTATTACCCTGCCTGCTCCTTCCCTGTTAGATTTATCTACAACCAAGTACCTTGTTCCGTTGGAGGCCATTCACGCCTACCGGAACCCTACATCAGCTGCAGAGTTAGAGCCGAAACCACAATTTGATCCTCCATGACAGTTTTATTACCAGTGGAATCCGTAGGTGATTGCCAGCCAGTGGCAATCTGAGTATCCATCACAGTACGACCCCAACTACCACTTTGGATATCCGCCAGGACATTCGTGGCAATAAACCCACTTAGCCAAAAGCCTACGCTTGGGGGAGTATGTATTTCTCACCGTCATTACATTCATGTTCACACACTCATTGCTAGATGACGGTGCTCATACTTTTTCATTGTAATATCCATGTTAGTTTATTTTCTCTTTTTATGCTTTCTTCTTGTGTGTTTGAAATAAACCTTAAGAAAAACCAAAAAAATTAGTTGCAGCTTTTAGCTAGTTTTAATTTCTATGCTTGTAGTAGTAATTAAAAAGAAAACCCAAAAAGATTTCATGTTCTTCTTTTGCTTGTTGGGAGCTTTCCCATGTAAATAGTTTTATTTCTTTTCTTTTCTTTGGGGGTCGATAGGAGAAGACCATAATTAAATTGTTGAAGTGACTCCTATATGCATTATTGTTGATTTAACCAAGAGTCCATATTGCCTTGTCTTCTCCTATTTATTGAATGCTTGCAGATTCCAGCATAGTCCAATGCACGTGCACTGTTATTATTATTCACATCATTTGGCCATGCAAGTGAAAGGCAATTATGACGATATATGATGGACTGATTGAGATGGGAGAAGCTGCTATGAACTCGACCTCTATTTTTTTTGTAAGTATGATGAATTCATCATCCCTGATTCAGCCTATTATGAATAAACATGTTTGCAATGACAATTAGAGGTTATAGTTGCTTATGCCATGCTTAATTAGCTAGGAGCTTATAATGGTTTACCTTGCGTGCCAACATGCTATTAAAATGGTTGTGATGTGGTATGATAGGGTGGTATCCTCTTTTGAACGATTTGAGTGGCTTGACTTGGCACATGTTCATGCATGTAGTTGAAACAAAATCAACATAGCCTCTACGATGTTTATGTTCATGGTGCATTATATCCTACTCATGCTTGCATTCGGTGTTGATTAATTTTAATGCATGTTCATGATTGTTGTCGCTCTCTAGCTGGTCGCTTCCCAGTATTTTTCTAGCCTTCACTTGTACTAAGTGGGAATACTGCTTATGCATCCAATCCCATAAACCCCAAAGTTATTCCATATGAGTCCACCATACCTACCTATATACCGTATCTACCTGCCATTCTAAGTAAATTTGTATGTGCCAAACTTTAAACCTTCAAATAAACATTATGTTTTGTATGCTCGAATAGCTCATGTATCAACTAGGGTTGTCCATATCTTCCATCTTAGGCAGGTTATTCTCAAGGGGAGTGGACTCCGCTCCTCACTCATGAGAAAATGGCTTGTCACCGGGATGCCCAGTCCCATGCTTTATGCAAATCAAATCAAAATAACTGCAAACAAAACTCCCCTAGGACTGTTGTTAGTTGGAGGCACTCGTTGTTTCGAGCAAGCCATGGATTGATGCTTGTTGGTGGAGGGGGAGTATAAACTTTACCATTCTGTTTGGGAACGGCCTATAATGTGTGTAGCATGGAAGATATCGCCATTTCTTGGTTGTTATGTTGACAATGAAAGTACGCCACTCAAAATATTATTCATCTCTATTTCAAAACCGATCTCTGGCACTTCTATAAATCCCTATTTCCCTCTGCGAAGGGCCTATCTATTTACTTTTATGTTGAGTCATCATCCTCTTATTAAAAAGCACCAGTTGGACAGCATCGCTGTCATTTGCATTCATTACTGTTAGTTTACATTGAGTATGACTTGACTGGATCTCTTTTACCATGAATTACAATGTCTAGTCAGTCCTTGATCTTTAAAGGTGCTCTGCATTTATGTTTTGCGGTCACAGAAAGGCTAGCGAGATACCATCTTGTTATATCATATTATGATTGTTTTGAGAAAGTGTTGTCATCCGAGATTTATTATTATTGCTCGCTAGTTGATTATGCCATTGATATGAGTAAACATGAGACCTAAGAGTTATTGTGAATATGGTTAGTTCATAATATTTGCTGGAAACTTGAATGCTCTTTACATAATTACAACAACAAGAACAAATAGAGTTTGTAAAAGTTTTTCTTTATCACTTTTAGTTTGTCAACTGAATTGCTTGATGACAAGCAAAGGTTTAAGCTTGGGGGAGTTGATACGTCTCCGTCGTATCTACTTTTCCAAACACTTTTGCCCTTGTTTTGGACTATAACTTGCATGATTTGAATGGAACTAACCCGGACTGACGCTATTTTTAGCAGAATTGCCATGGTGTTATCTATGTGCAGAAACAAAAGTTCTCGGAATGACCTAAAACTCCATAGAGATTATTTCTGGAAATAATAAAAAATACTGGCAAAGAATCAAGGCCAAGGGGCCCACACCCTAGCCACGAGGGTGGGGAGGGCGCCTGCCCCCCTGGGCGCGCCCCTGCCTCATGGGCCCCCTGAAGCTCCACTGACCTCAACTCCAACTCCATATATTCGTGTTCGGGGAGAAAAAAAATCAAGAAGAAGGATTCATCATGTTTTACGACACGGAGCCGCCGCCAAGCCCTAAACTCTCTCGGGAGGGCTGATCTGGAGTCCGTTCGGGGCTCCGGAGAGGGAAATCCGTCGCCATCATCATCATCAACCTTCCTCCATCACCAATTTCATGATGCTCACCGCCGTGCGTGAGCAATTCCATCATAGTTTTGTTGGACGGTGATGGGTTGGATGAGATTTATCATGTAATCAATTTAGTTTTGTTAGGGTTGGATCCCTAGTATCCACTATGTTCTGAGATTGATCTTGCTATGACTTTGCTATGCTTAATGCTTGTTAATAGGGCCCGAGTACCATGATTTCAGATCTGAACCTATTATGGTTTCATGAATATATGTGAGTTCGTGATCCTATCTTGCAAGTCTGTAGTCACCTACTATGTGTTATGATCCGGCAACCCCGAAGTGACAATAATCGGGACCACTCCCGGTGATGACCGTAGTTTGAGGAGTTCATGTATTCACTATGTGTTAATGCTTTGGTCCGGTACTCTATTAAAAGGAGGCCTTAATATCCCTTAGTTTCCGCTAGGACCCCGCTGCCAGGGGAGGGTAGGACAAAAGATGTCATGCAAGTTCTTTTCCATAAGCACGTATGACTATATTCGGAATACATGCCTACATTACATTGATGAATTGGAGCTAGTTCTGTCACCCTATGTTATGACTGTTACATGATGAACCACATCCGGCATAATTCTCTATCACTGATCCAATGCCTACGAGCTTTCCATATATTGTTCTTCGCTTATTTACTTTTCCGTTGCTATTGTTATCAACACTATAAAATACCAAAAATATTACTTTTGCTACCGTTACCTTTTGCTACAGTTACCACTACTATCATATTACTTTGCTACTAAATAGTTTGCTGCAGATATTAAGTTATCCAGGTGTGGTTGAATTGACAACTCAGCTGCTAATACTTGAGAATATTCTTTGGCTCCCCTTGTGTCGAATCAATAAATTTGGGTTGAATACTCTACCCTCAAAAACTTTTGTGATCCCCTATACTTGTGGGTTATCACCCTCCTAAGTGTGACGCAGGGCTCGGTTGAGTTTGACGGCGTCAGTAGCGATGACGAGGGGCTCAGTGGCGGGGCCGAGCTTCGGCAGCTGCGGTGAGCGAGCTTGAGAGGGAGGTGGCCTACGTGAGAGAGGGAAGAGGAGGGCGAGCTCACCGAGAGGGTGCACGAGGGCCCGGCGGTGGGTTTAGGAGGTGCAGTGGGCACCATCGTTGAAGAAGATGGCGGTGAGCCGAGGAAGAAGACGACGACGGGGTGGGCAATGTAGGGGCGGCGAGCTCGAGTCCGTGGTCAGGGAAGATGTAGCGGGGCATGGCGGCCCTCGGGGACTCGTCAGAGAGGGGTGGGGATAGCGGTGGCCGTGGTCAGCACGGCGCCGCGGCCATGGGTGCGCATGGGAGGAGGGATCTGGTGAGGGGGGCGAGGCGGAGAGGACCAGGGAGGGGCGCGAAGGGGAAGTAGGCGATCTAGGGTTGGCAGGGGCGTCGTCGGCGACCTTATCCACGCGGGACGACAGCGGATGGCCGGCACGTGGTCATCCCGGCCATGTGCGGCCGCACAACATCCACGGCGCCCCTGTGAACAGAGCAGGAGACAGGGGCACCTGATGGGCTGGGCCGCACTGAGCCTTAGGCCAGAGGCCAGGTCGGCCTTTTTTATATTTTTTATATTCTGCCTTTATTTATTAACAGAGAGAGAAAGGGAATTATTTGGTCAACTGTTTCACTTAAGAAAAATTTGGGATGTGCACAATTAAATCCCTGGTGATTATAGACAGTGCCACAAATATTTGGAGACCAGAAAATTTCATTGGTATTTTTCATAAATAGGATAGCATTTAAAAATGCTGAATTGGTGTTGTTATAATTGCTAATGCTCATCTTTGCATAAAAGTGATGTTGTGTTCCTTAACAGATAATTGTTATGGAATTTTTGACAAAGGATGAACATTTTTCCAGCAACTTTTGAGCAACTTCAAACTTCACTTGAATTTGAATTGACTGGAATTTCAAATGGGATATTGATCAAAGGTGATTAAGCACTGTTTGAAAAAATGATTAGTTTAATCAAAGAGGGTTACTGTTGTTGGGGAACATAGTAATTTCAAAAAATTCCTACGCACACGAAAGATCATAATGATGCATACCAACGAGAGGGGAGAGTGTTGTTGTGACGCCCTCGATTCAATCGTACACTAATCATACATGAAAATGTGTACGATCAAGATCAAGGACTCACGGGAAGATATCACAACATAACTCTAGACACAAATTAAAAAAATACAAGCTTTATATTACAAGCCAGGGGCCTCGAGGACTCGAATACATAAGCTCGAAAACACAAGAGTCAGCAGAAGCAGCAATATCTGAGTACAGACATGAGTTAAATAAGTTTGCCTTAAGGAGGCTAGCACAAAAGCAGCAACGATCGAAAAGGCAAGGCCTCCTGCCTGGGAGCCTCCTAACTACTCCTGGTCGTCGGTGGCCTCCACGTAGTAGTAGCACCCTCGGGGTAGTAGTAGTCGTCGGTGGTGTCGTCTGGATCCTGGGCTCCACCATCTGGTTGCGACAACCAGAAAGAAGAAAGAAAGGGAAAGGGGGAAGCAAAGCAACCGTGAGTACTCATCCAAAGTACTCGCAAGCAAGGATCTACACTACATATGCAACATTATCAAAGGAAGGCTGTATATGTGGACTGAGCTGCAGAATGCCAGAAGAGAAGGGGGAAAGCCTAGCCTATCGAAGACTAGCATCTTCTCGAAACCACCATCTTGCAGCAACAGGAGGGAGTAGAGTAGCATAAAGTAAAGTAGTAGTAGTGTTATCAACCTCGGCCAGAGATCCTTTCTCGACACCCTGCGAGAAAGCAATCCTAGAGCCATACTATCCAGTTATCATCACAATCCAATTCTCATCACCATCCAGTTCTCATCACAAGTATCCAGTTTTAGTTGTATCGATCGGGATACAACTCCAAGTGTCCGTTACCGTAGGACAGGCTATCGATAGATGTTTTCTTCCCTGCAGGGGTGCACCAACTTACCCACCACGCTCGATTAACTCTGGTCAGACACACTTTCATGGGTCATGCCCGGCCTCGGCCAAACAATACGCCGCAACCTCACCTAGGCTTAATAGAGAGGCCAGCATGCCGCATTAAACCTATGCCCCAGGGGTCATGGGCCATCGCCCCGGGAACTCCTGCACGTTGCGTGGGCAGCCGGTGAGCAGACCTAGCTACCTCCTTCAACAAGGCAGGTGCTTACGCAGTCCAACCTGGCGCGCGCCGCTCAGTTGCTGACGTCTATTAAGCTTCGGCTGATGCATACGACGCAGAACGCCCATACTATGCCCACGTGATGGTTAGTGCTATCAGGCCAGAGGCCCCTCGGATCAAATATCCAAATCGTAGTGAATTAGGAACGCATGGTAACAAGCAGAGACTCACGAAAGATGTGACCCCGTTGCCCCGTCTCGAGGACTTGCGGCAAGGGCTAGGAATGCCCGGCCACGCCTCGTAATTATCTTGCAGGCATCCTCCAGGTCAACTCGTCTCCACATCACTCGCAATTAAGCTCGCGCGGGTACCCCTCAGGGCCGACCCGTCTTTAGTAACATGGTTCAGTGTAAAGGCATAGTAACCATAGTAACTGTGTGTCCAAACATCAAGGGGAAAACCCGAGGAATCACCCCCGGTGAATTCCACTCAATGTAATCATCAAGGTGAACGTAAGAGGAACCACCCCCGAGGTTCACACTTGAGGGGTTGCATGACAGAGTCGTATCGGAAGTGGTTAAGGCGGAATCACCCTCGATGACCACGACCGAATAGCTATGCTACAGGGTTAACTTCAGAAGTGTTGTAGAGGTCTCACCCTCGGCACTCGACAGTAACCCAGTAGTGTCATGCAACTAAGGGGAAAGTGATGTGCGGTGCCGGGGCCTGGTCTTCAATCCAGTTGATCCGGTCTTCGATGATGAAGCAGGGGCAACAAGGACAAGGTGGGGGTCACTGATGGGTCACTATCCAACCTATACTAAGCAGTTTAGGATAAGCAGGTAGGTAACAATAAGCAGGTTACAAAAGCAGGCTATGCATCAGAATAGGAGCAATCAATTACAGTAGTAAAATCTAATGCAAGCATGAGAGAATGGAATGGGCGATATCGGAATGATCAAAGGGGGGGCTTGCCTGGTTTCTCTGGCAAGGAGGGGTCATCGTCGACGTAGTCGATCACAGGGGAATCGGCATCGGTCTCGAGGTCTACTGGAGAGAAGAGGGGGAAGAAACAGTAAATACAAAGAAAACATAGCATCACAAACCGTAACGTGGCAATATGCTGTGCCGGGTGTGACCTAACGTAAGGCTACACGATATAGGTGAAGGGGGAATTCAACCGGGAATGTTTTCCCGGCTCTGGACCTGTGTCAGACAGATGACCGGAGGGGGGAAAGTTCCATGTTCAGATAGTTAGGGGCATTTGACAGGTATGTGGGTAGCCTATTCGGGTTCGTCTCGTCGTTCTGAGCAACTTTCATGTATAAAACTTTTTCATCGGATTTACGGTTTATTTTTTTATGATTTTACTAAGATTAAAGCATTTTCTAAAATTTTGGATTTATTTTAAATCGAGTTGACAAAGTCAACCTGACTAGTCAAATGAGGAGTGTGTGGCCCATATGTCATAGCAAGCAACTAAAATATTCTAGGTAATTAGATTAATTAGTCTAGGGGTCCACTTGGCATATGCTAGTTTAGCTCCTAATCTAACCTACCACTAATTAACTAGTCCGGCCATTGGTGGTCAGCTCATGGTTGTGCACACTCACGCACAACACATGGGTGCTCTGCCCTGGCCAACAGCAACAGCAAATGGCAACAACGGGCAGCAGCAGGTAGCATTAGCAGCCAACGCAAAGGAGCAGCAGTAGCACAAAGCAAAGCAGCGGCAAAAGTAGCAGGAGGAGCGGCAAGCAAGAAATAGCTCAGAGGCTAGTAGCTAAGTAGCAGCAGCAAGTAATCAGCAGCGGCATGCAGTAGAAACAGCAAGCAGCAGCAACGGCGGCGGCGCTAGATGCATCGAGAGCAGCAGAAGTGGGCAGCAGCAGTTCTAGGCAGAACAAGCAGCGGCGGCAACGCCTGTGGGCTTGGTCAGGCGCAGGGGTGGACGAGGCCCGGGCGCGGTCTAGCGCGGCAGGGAGGCGAGGCGAGGCGCAGGCACGGGGTGGTCACGGCGTGGGGGTGGGGCGGACGCGAGTCGCGCGGGCGCTGGCCGTGACGGACGACGGCTATGGCTACGGGCGGGATACGCGCTCCGACGATGGATCGAGACCGGGGCGAGAGGGAAACAGGGGAGGATCTCACATTGGTGCGGCAGTGAGGGTCGGCGGGCTCGGGGTTGCAGCGGATCAGCCGAATTGACGACGACGGCCGTCGAGATGCAGAGGCGGAGATGAGCGAGATGGCGACGCGCGAGGGCCTCCCGGCTTGGTCCAGTGGTTGAAGTCGACGGAGAAGAGGATGGCGCTGCCTCTAGACATCTTGTCGTCGCTCGGGGATGACCATGGCCACGAAGGCACGGCGACGACTTCGCTCGGGTTCGTGCTGTGAGGGAGAAGCTGCGCGAGAGGAAGAGGAGGAGAGCATCTAGAGTTCGTCTATGGGGTGAGGAGCGTTGGAATTCCGCCCACAGGATCGATCACATGAAATCATGACAGAGGCACGCACAAGAAACTTTTATAGCCAAGGACTCTTGTCGTGCCCTTCTTCTTTTTATTCCTTTTTCTGTTTTCTCTATTATTACAAACTAGTACAGATGCCCGTGCGTTGCAACGGGCTAAAAATATCGTAAAACCTGCTCCGTATGACAGTACGGGCCATATCTTATATTCAGTTTTGATAAACATCGATAATAAGTTAATAATGTTATCGCTTTTCGGAGTAATTTTTTTGGAGTTTTGTGCATTAAAAAAAGCATGAACATATTTAAAAGCATGAAGGTTTGGAAAGCAAGAAAAATTCACTCTTTATCTTAAAAAAACACGTATGCTCTGTGTCCGCACTTAAAAAAAGGATTGTTAGTGCCCAGACATACTATAAAGTTGAGAAAATCGCCGGGATGTCCTTTGATGGCTTCTCCTTCATCTTGGCATTATCATCGGCATGGAAGAGGAATGATGTAAGTGTTTTTAGTGGGATATACAGATGGTGAAATTGTTTAATCCAAAAGTTTTTTCTTAGAATTTTTAAAAGATTTAAATGCAAATGAATTTATTTTGAATGGAAGAGTAGTGGTGCATTCAAATGGGATTGTTTATATACATTTTTTTTGTTGATATTCGAAAGCAAATAGGTTTTTACTATGCTGATTTTTTATAGAAAATGTTGGTTCCTGGGTTTGCAAGATTATGTTCCATTCTTTTTCATTTGCACTATTTGAACTTGGCCCAAAGATCGAACCTCACACACTCCCCATCGTCAACATAAAAAGGAAAAAAATTCTAGTAAATTTTATGTGGAGGCCACGCCGTGTATGCCTTGTCTAAAATTTCACTCACTTTTCATTATTGTATCTGATAATGTGTTCATAAGATGTGGAAGGCATGAATTTATTTTTGGTGAAAGAGTAGTGGTGCATTCAAGTGAGATTGTTAATATATAATTTTTGGTGGAAGAGTAGTGGCGACGGCCTCTACCTCGCCACGCCGTCGCCGAACGCTGCCACCTCGTCGTGCCATCGCCGGACCTCGACACCTTCGCCAGCTCGCCGGACTGCCATCTCCTCGTCCCCTCCACGCCGGCCGCCCCAAACTTCGCCGACCGAACCCCTGCACCGGGGTATGACCTGATCTCCCCTACCCCTTTCCCTAGGTCGTCCGCGCCGGTGCCGCCCCGTACTGCTGCCGTCGTGCTCCCGGCCTCGCCCCACCGCTTCTAGCGCCCACCTCCGCTCGCCGTGGCTGCCAGCCGCGCCCTCGCCCCACTACGTGCTGGCCTTTGCCGGATCCGCGCGTCCGTCCCCTCGCCACGCACCGCTGCTGCGCGCGCACATCCGTGCTTGGCCGCGCCCCGGCTCGCCGGCACGCGCCCACGCCCCACCGCACGCCCCTGCTCCCCTCGCCCGGCCTCAGTCGCCGCTGCCGGCCAGTCGCCCCGCTCGATGTTGCGCTTGCCGCAGTCGCCGGGGTCCCGGCGCCATTCACTGGCGTAGGCAGGTGCCGCAGCGCCCGAACCGCTCGGGCTGTGCCCCACACCCCGCGCCCGTTAACCCTGTTGGCCCGCTGGCCCTATGACAATTGGGGCCTCAAGCCCCCAGAACGTTTATAAAAAAGGAATTAAAAAATTATATAATAATAATAATAATAATATAATTAATTAATTAATAAATTACAGAAGTAATTAACTTAATTAATTTTGATTAATTAAACTAAACAAATAACTAAACTAATTAAACATTAGTTATCTAATTAACTTGGTTAGTTAATTAGCTAATTAATTAGTATGACAGTGGGGCCCACCCCTAATTAATTTCATTAGATTAATTAAACTGTTTAAAAATAATGTGTCACTAACCAGTGGGACCCACTGGTCAGGTTGACCAGTCAACTCTATTGACTGCTCATGTCAGTATGACATCATGCCGATGTCCTTAGTTCATTTTCGAATTAATTTAAATAATTAATTAAATTCCAGAAATTAATAAAATCTTTAGAAAATCATACCTTTTAATCCGTCACTCGGATTAAAATATTTTCAACATGAAAGTTGCTCAGAACGACGAGATGAACCCAGATACGCAGCCCGTTCATCCGCCACGCATCCCTAGCATAGCAAACACACAACTTTCCCCCTCCGGCTCCTTTGCCCGAAAACGTGAAACACCGGGGATACTTTCCCGGATGTTTTCCCCCTTCACCGGTACCACCTCATACCGCGTTAGGGCACACCTAGCTTTATGCTTCGCCATGTCATGCATCGTCATGCATTTGTTTGCATTATATTTATTGTTTCTCCCCCCCTCTTCTCTCGCTAGACACCGAGACCGACGCCGCTGCTACCCAGTACGACTACGGTGTTGACGACCCCTCTCTCTTGTCAGAGCAACTAGGAAAGCCCCCCTTTGATCACCAGATATCGCATATTCTTCTCTCTACTGCTTGCATTAGAGTAGTGTAGCATGTTACTGCTTTCCGTTAATCCTATTCTGATGCATAGCCTGTCCTTGCTACTGCTGTTGTTACCTTTACCTGCAATCCTAATGCTTAGTATAGGATGCTAGTGTTCCATCAGTGACCCTACACTCTTGTCTGTCTGCCATGCTATACTACTGGGCCGTGATCACTTCGGGAGTTGATCACGGGCATATACTATATACTTTACACTGTTACATTACCTGTGGTACTATTCGGAGTTGGGGGCTGAAGGGCCAGGTGGCTCCATCCAGGTAGAGGTGGGCCTGGGTTCCCGACGGCCCCCGACTGTTACTTTGTGGCGGAGCGACAGGGCAGGTTGAGACCATCTAGGAAAGAGGTGGGCCTGGCCCTGGTAGGCGTTCGCGGATACTTAACATGTTTAACGAGATCTTGGTATTTGATCTGAGTCTGGCCACTGGCCTATACACACTAACCATCTACGCGGGGACAGTTATGGGCACTTGACATCGTGGTATCAGTCGAAGCCTTCGTGACGTCAGCGACTGAGCGGCGCGCGCCGGATTGGACTGGAATGCCTGCTAGGCTAGGTCTGCTTCCGGCCGGGTGCGCAACGTGCAGGTGTTCAAAGGGCGATGGGCCCAGACCCCTGCGCCATAGGGTTTAGACTGGCGTGCTGACCTCTCTGTTGTGCCTAGATAGGGCTGCGATGTGTTGATCTTCCGAGGCCGGGCATGACCCAGGAAAGTGTGTCCGGCCAAATGGGATCGAGCATGTTGGGTTATGTGGTGCACCCCTGCAGGGAAGTTAATCTATTCGAATAGCCGTGATCTTCGGTAACAGGACGACTTGGAGTTGTACCTTGACCTTATGACAACTAGAACCGGATACTTAATAAAACACACCCTTCCAAGTGCCAGATACAACCAGTGATCGCTCTCTCACAGGGCGACGAAGGGAGGATCATCGGTTAGGATTATTGCTATGCGATGTTACTTGCTGAACTTACCATCTGCTCTCTCCTACATGCTGCAAGATGGAGGTTACCAGAAGGATAGTCTTCGAAAGGACTAGCTATCCCCCTCTTATTCCGGCATTCTGCAGTTCAGTCCACATATGACACCCTTATTCCATTTGATACCAATGCATACATATGTAGTGTAGCTCCTTGCTTGCGAGTACTTTGGATGAGTACTCATGGTTGCTTTTCTCCCCCTTTCCCCCTTTCTATTCTTGATCATTGCGACCAGACGTTGGAGCCCAGCAGTCAGACGCCACCGTCGACAACGACTACTACTACTCGGGAGGTGCCTACTACTACGTGCAGCTCGCTGACGATGACCAGGAGTAGTTTAGGAGAATCCCAGGCAGGAGGCATGCGCCTCTTTCGATCTGTATCCCAGTTTGTGCTAGCCTTCTTAAGGCAGACTTGTTTAACTTATGTCTATACTCAGATATTGTTGCTTCCGCTGACTCGTCTATGATCGAGCTCTTGTATTCGAGCCTTCAAGGCCCCTGGCTTGTAATATGATGCTTGTATGGCTTATTATATTTGTAGAGTTGTGTTGTGATATCTCCCCGTGAGTCCCTGATCTTGATCGTACATGTTTGCATGTATGATTAGTGTATGATTGAATCGGAGGCGTCACAAGTTGGTATCAGAGCCGACTGCCTGTAGGAATCCCCCTTCCACACTCCTTGGCCGAAGTCGAGTCTAGACATTAAAAAACTTTTTACTAACATGGCTGTGTGTCTTACGGGCCCATGTCGCCATTTGGGTGGTATTAGTATCTTTTACTCCTCGTCTATACTCTAGGACTCTGATCTCTCTTCTAATCGGGTTAAATGATTTTACTAACTCTAACTCTAGGATCTCGTGATCGCTTCCACCCGGAGAGCACCTTATTACCGATGATCGTCTGCTGCACCAGGAGACCCTGAAGATACTCTCCGCTGTTAACCCGAGAACTTGTGTTCATTGCGTTTGCAATTGCCCTTCCACCGTCAACCCTTATGGATAACTACATGCAGTTGTCATTCTTACATTCATCCTCAGTTGGTCTTGTTATTACAAGATACCCCAAAATACTCGTCGTTGTTTCGATAATCCTTTAAGCTTACTGCCTTGCTGTTCTTTGTCACCTGAATACCCCAATGGATAATTCTCACACTTATCGAGTATCCGCTCATCCCCCTGTTGTTCATGTGTTTCACAATGGTCTTCGAAATACTATTCGATCCTCCAAAAATCCTTAGTAGCTTAATGCTCTGCAATACTTGTCTGCTTGCATTATGGATGCTTTCCATATGTCTGGCAATATTCGTCAGTATCCTTAGACACCGTCATTTTGATCCTATTGATTCAACATGAGTGCGAATGCACGCAATCATAAGTTGATCCTTTCAAATTAACTTTCTGGCTCAGACGTCATTTTTGAATATGAGCTTGTTCTCGACCAATCGGTTTGCCGTCAATTGTACCCTTAGGTCTATTGAACTTATCCACCCTGGATCAAAGCGTCTGCCTCTGATCCTTATATTTGGAAATCATAATTCCTTTGATATCTAAGCATCGAATCATTCAGGTGTGCTATAATCTGATGCCCTTTCATCCTTTCTTCAACTGATTGTGTGCCGATGCTCACATCATCTCCGCTATGGACCGTCAGATCCTTTATTGGATTATTATTCGACAGTGTCCTCCTTACTAAATAACCTTGTGAGCCTTTCCTCGGATACATAATGCTTTTGTTAAATTGTATCCTCTGTTTTCTCAACCATGCTCTGTTTTTGAGCTGGTGGTATTTACAGTTGAAGCTTGTGGTATATGCTTCCATGATACCCTGACGGGTTGAACCTATGCCTTTCTTATTCTGTGTGAACCCAAAAGTTTTCACGGGTCATACTCCTCTGGTAATTCACCAGGTAGGTTTTGACACTAAAATCATTTTTATCTAGAGCAGTGAATGAAAGTTTATGCATTGGAGAAACGGGAGTCGACCTTGAACTTTGTGTTCATGCCCATGGACGCGATGTACTACTTATCATGGAAGCTACTCGTAAAAATAATTACCCCCTTGTTATAATTTCATCTTCTATCCGTGGTTCGATCATTTATGATTGTGGTTCTGACCATATTGTTCTTCTTTGTTCCCATTTCTCGGGCAAGTTTAAGCATTTGTCTTACAGTCCGACCTCTACTTTGATCTATCTTCGAGTATTACCCCCCGGTATCTCGAGATTATCATGGAACTGCATAACCTCTTATGAGTTCTTCATCAAGTACTACTTTCCCTTTGATTCCAATTTTTCACGGGCTCTGAGTTATTAAACACTCAAAGACACCGATAACTGAATCGGGCTCGCACCGCCATTAAGCAACTCTTGGTAACCTTCATTACTTACGAATTTGAACTCGATCACGTAAGTCCTAGCCTGCTCGACTATATCATTGTCATGCCGATTTTAAACTGTGCTACCTGGTCCTTATTCCCGGAGCATAATTTTCGACGATGAGCTAAGCTTACGTCGATCTTCCTCATCATATCTTTTCACCTTGAATAGCGAGCTTGGTTTTGAGTTTGTGTCGTACCCTTAGTTCCAATAACCTTTTGCTTCACCATTCCTTTGACTTGATGTCATCGCCGATCGATTACATCTTAAAATCTCTCGACAAATGTGTCATGATCATCATAAACATTTCGAGCTCTTCCAAGATATCTATTGAATTCTTCATGGGAAATACTATCCTTGCCCTCGATGAATTGTGTTATCATCGACAACTTTATTACCTTACCTCCAACACAAACTTGTTCGTGTTCTGTGTTATACCTTGAGTTCCTTGCTATCCAACATTCGTTCTTCTTTACCTTGGAGTATTACCATCTATTATATCCAGGATGTCGTGCTTAGCACACCCGGCCGGAGGCCCTATGGTTATAGATTCCTTTTTAGCCAGGTTATCCATTCTTCCATGAGGAAATTGTAAGACTTATTCTACAAGTTATTCCTGATGGATCCTTTGTGTTTCCAAAGTCTGACCCTTGCCTGAAGACCATGTCAATGCTATCTCAAAGCATATATATGTACTCCGATTTTCAACAAAATCATTTGAAGCCCAGTGCTAAATTTTTCCTGCTCAATTATCCAAACACCGCTGTATGGATAATGTCATGAAAATTCTCTCCCGTACCTAAAGAGTTTTCTACAATATATCCTATCATGGATATCATGATCTGCTTGTCCTTGGGAAGGATATACCCTTGAAATATGTGTTTGAACACATTTTCCTTTCCATTGTTCTGTTTAATCTGATAATCACATTTTCCTTTCCATTGTTTTGTTTAACCTTCTTGAGGTTTATATGATCTAAGCAGTAATAAGTCACTACTTTTGTAAACACCTCGGAGTACAACTCTGTTAGTAAGAACCTGTTACTATTGTTGATCACATTCTGGTAACCCCCGATGGACGAGAACTTTGCCTATTGGTCCGCCTCGTTCAACGAGCAGGAAAATGGTTCTCATCATCCCTCGCCCTTGGTACCAACGTTGTTGCCAACATAACTGACAGGCTATCCTCTGCCATGCCTTGCTACCATGACTATGCAATATGTCGATGTCCTTCCTACATTTGGACCACATGGTGGGCCCATAACCCACAGTTGCACAGGATCGAAACCTGACTCTCTTGCACCCCCTGTTCCCAAGGTTGTTCCTCGTGTGTGGCCTCGTATGTAATTCACGAGCCACCTTCCGAGGGATCATCAAATCTGTTACCGGACGGAATACTTATTCCCGATTGCTTTGAGCCCCTTTCGCGCCCCGTTTCAGGCATCGAACGGTTGCCTGCTCACTCGAAACTTCCCATGAAACCTCATTACTTTGCTCTCGATAATTTCTTAAGTTTCAATTCAAGAGTTACTTTCTACCACCTTCCCCGATGTTATCGACCAGATAGTCAACCTTGTAGAGGTTCGTTCTCCCAGAATAACCCCCTTATTCTTTTGTAAGTACAATGGAACCCCCAAAGAAAGGATGTCGACTTCATCTTGACGACCTGAAGCAGAAAAATGAAGACATCAATATAATGGATCGACCACTTCGAGAGGAGCAACCAAGACCAAGAAGATTCGTTAGAATTTCGTAAACATACCTTTCCCCCTTAGACCCCTCTTAAATCTCGGGACGAGATTTCTTGTAGTGGAGGAGAATTGTGACGCCCGGATACTTAAGCTACAGTGAACATCTACTAATGACGCCACGTCACCTCAATTACCGTTGCTGATCTCGCGTTAGATTGAAACCGATTCGAATCCAAATAAAAAAATCAGGCAAACAACAAAAGTTTTCAAACAATGAAACTAAAATGTTCATGTCGTGCCAGAAAATGCATAGGTGATTGTGGTGGTGAAACCAAACTTTTATGAAATGCTTAACTGCACTAAAATGATTTAAATAGTAGCAAACCAAATTATTTCAATGCCTTTACTAATTAATAAAATATCAAACTAAATTATTTGGAGACTAGACTTTCTGTGACAGTGGACTAAATTGAAATACTAGATTAGATGCCTAGTATATATTTTACAAAAACTAAAACAATAGGAAACAGAGATAAAACAGAATAAATGAAAAATAAGAAAGGAAAAACAAAACTAACAAAAAGAAAAGGAGATGAGAAGACCCCCCCCAGCTCCCCATGGGCCTCAGCCCATCCCACACGACTCAACCGGCCCACCCCGTGCTGCCCCTGGCCTATTAGGCCACCCCACACACCC
>NC_041380.1:70666175-70740995 GCF_002162155.2 Triticum dicoccoides | reverse complement strand
CCACTACGCGCTGGCCTTCGTCAGATCCGCGCGTCCGCCCCCTGGCCACGCGCCGCTGCTGCGCGCACACATCCGTGCTTGGCCGCGCCCCGGCTCTCCGGCGCGCGCCCACGCCCCACCGCACGCCCCTGCTTCGCTCGCCCGGCCTCAGTCGCCGCTGTCGGCCAGTCGGCCCGCTCGCTGTGGCGCTTGCCGCAGTCGCCGGCGTCTCGGCGCCATTCGCTGGCGTAGACAGGCGCCCAAATGGGCGGATGCCCGCAACGCCCGAACCGCTCGGGCTGTGCCCCACACCCCGCGCCCGTTAACCCTGTTGGCCCGCTGGCCCTATGACAAGTGGGGCCTCAAGCCCCCAGAACATTTATAAAAAAGGAATTAAAAAATTATTAAAAATAAAAATAATAATATAATTAATTAATTAATTAATTACAAAAGTAATTAACTTAATTAATTTTGATTAATTAAACTAAACAAATAATTAAACTAATTAAACATTAGTTATCTGATTAACCTGGTTAGTTAATTAGCTAATTAATTAGTATGACAGTGGGGCCCGCCCTAATTAATTTTGATTAGATTAATTAAACTGTTTAAAAATATTGTGTCACTGACCAGTGGGACCCACCGGTCAGGTTGACCCGTCAACTCTATTGACTGCTGACGTCAGCATGACATCATGCTGATGTCATTAGTTCATTTTTGAATTAATTTAAATAGTTAATTAGATTCTAGAAATTAATAAAATATTTTAAAAATCATATCTTTTAATCCGTAACTCGGATTAAAATATTTTCAACATGAAAATTGCTCAGAACGACGAGACGAACCCGGATACACAGCCCGTTCGTCCGCCACGCATCCCTAGCATAGCAAACACGCAACTTTCCCCCTCCGGCTCCTCTGCCCGAAGACGTGAAACACCGGGGATACTTTCCCAGATGTTTTCCCCCTTCACCAGTACCACCTCGTGCCGCGTTAGGGCACACCTAGCTTTACGCTTTGCCACGTCATGCATCGTCATGCATTTGTTTGTATTATATTTATTGTTTCTCCCCCCTCTTCTCTCGCTAGACACTGACACCGACGCTGCTGCTACCCAGTAGGACTACGGTGTTGACGACCCCTCTCTCTTGCCAGAGCAACCAGGCAAGCCCCCCTTTGATCACCAGATATCGCCTATTCTTCTCTCTACTGCTTGCATTAGAGTAGTGTAGCATGTCACTGCTTTCCGTTAATCCTATTCTGATGCATAGCCTGTCCTTGCTACTACTGTTGTTATCTTTACCTGCAATCCTAATGCTTAGTATAGGATGCTAGTGTTCCATCAGTGGCCCTACACTCTTGTCTGTCTGCCATGCTATACTACTGGGCCGTGATCACTTCGGGAGGTGATCACGGGCATATACTATATACTTTACACTGTTACATTACCTGTGGTACTGTTCGGAGTTGGGGGCTGAAGGGCCAGGTGGCTCCATCCCGGTAGAGGTGGGCCTGGGTTCCCGATGGCCCCAACTGTTACTTTGTGGCGGAGCGACAGGGCAGGTTGAGACCACCTAGGAGAGAGGTGGGCCTGACCCTGGTCGGCGTTCACGGATACTTAACACGTTTAACGAGATCTTGGTATTTGATCCGAGTCTGGCCACTGGCCTATACGCACTAACCATCTACGCGGGGATAGTTATGGGCACTCGACGTCGTGGTATCAGTCGAAGCCTTCGTGACGTCAGCGACTGAGCGGCGCGCGCCGGATTGGACTGGAACGCCTGCTAGGCTAGGTCTGCTTCCGGTCGCGTTCGCAACATGCAGGTGTGCAAAGGGTGATGTGCCCAGACCCCTGCGCCATAGGGTTTACACCGGCGTGCTGACCTCTCTGTTGTGCCTAGATAGGGCTGCGACGTGTTGATCTTCCAAGGCCGGGCATGACCCAGGAAAGTGTGTCCGGCCAAATGGGATCAAGCGTGTTGGGTTATGTGGTGCACCCCTGCAGGGAAGTTAATCTATTCGAATAGCCGTGATCTTCGGTAACAGGACGACTTGGAGTTGTACCTTGACCTTATGACAACTAGAACCGGATACTTAATAAAACACACCCTTCCAAGTGCCAGATACAACCGGTGATCACTCTCTCACAGGGCAACGAAGGGAGGATCATCGGTTAGGATTATTGCGACGCGATGTTACTTGGTGAACTTACCATCTGCTCTCTCCTACATGCTGCAAGATGGAGGTTACCAGAAGTGTAGTCTTCGAAAGGACTAGCTATCCCCCTCTTATTCCGGCATTCTGCAGTTCAGTCCACATATGACACCCTTATTCCATTTGATACCAATGCATACATATGTAGTGTAGCTCCTTGCTTGCGAGTACTTTGGATGAGTACTCACGGTTGCTTTTCTCCCCCTTTTCCCCCTTTCTATTCTCGATCGTTGTGACTAGACGTTGGAGCCCAGGAGTCAGACGCCACCGTCGACGACTACTACTCGGGAGGTGCCTACTACTACGTGCAGCCCGCTGACGACAACCAGGAGTAGTTTAGGAGGATCCCAGGCAGGAGGCCTGCGCCTCTTTTGATCTGTATCCCAGTTTGTGCTAGCCTTCTTAAGGCAGACTTGTTTAACTTATGTCTGTACTCAGATATTGTTGCTTCCGCTGACTCGTCTATGATCGAGCTCTTGTATTCGAGCCTTCGAGGCCCCTGGCTTGTAATATGATGCGTGTATGGCTTATTATATTTGTAGAGTTGTGTTGTGATATCTTCCCGTGAGTCCCTAATCTTGATCGTACACGCTTGCGTGTATGATTAGTGTACGATTGAATCGGGGGCGTCACAATCTTGCTCAATTCTCTTAGGGTGGCCTTCAGGATACAAAGGTTCCTGAGTCATTCTACCAGTTCTAGTAGCAACTTTAATAGCATAATCATTTTTCTTACTATTCATTTCATTAACCACTTATTTTTGAGCCTTAAGTACTTGTTCTACTTGAGTGGTAACCATAGAAGCATGTTTGCTAACAAGTTTAAGTTCACCTTTAATATCAGCCATATAATCACCCAAGCGCCTAATCATATAAGCATTTTCTTTTAATTGTCTACCAAAATAAGCATTGAAGTTGTCTTGCTTATACATAAAGTTATCAAACTCATCCAAGCATTGACTAGCAATTTTAGTAGCAGGGACGTCAGCTTTATCATATCTATAGAGAGAATTTACCTTTACTACCTGTATCGGGATATCGGGATCAGGAGGTTCTTCAGTAAATAAATAATTAAGATGATATGTTTCTTCAACAGGCGGTATATTAAGACCATGTATTTCTTCAATAGGAGGTAACTTCTTAACGTCTTCAGCTTTAATACCTTTTTCTTTCATAGATTTCTTTGCCTCTTGCATATCTTCGGGACTGAGAAATAGGACACCTCTCTTCTTCAGAGTTGGTTTAGGAATAGGCTCGGTAATTGGAGCTGGAGTTGGCTCAGGAGGTGCCCAATTATTTTCATTTGTCAACATATTATTCAATAGAATTTCAGCTTCATCCGGTGTTCTTTCCCTGAAAAGAGAACCAGCACAACTATCCAGGTAATCTCTGGAAGCATCGGTTAGTCCATTATAAAAGATATCAAGTATTTCAGGTTTCTTAAGAGGATGATCAGGCAAAGCATTAAGTAACTTGAGAAGCCTCCCCCAAGCTTGTGGGAGACTCTCTTCTTTAATTTGCATGAAGTTGTATATTTCCCTCAAAGCAGCTTGTTAATTATGAGTAGTGAAATATTTAGCAGAGAAGTAATAAATCGTATCGTGGGGACTACACACACAACCAGGATCAAGAGAATTAAACCATATCTTAGCATCACCCTTTAATGAGAACGGAAATATTTTGAGTATATAAAGGTAACGCGATCTCTCATCATTAGTGAACAGGGCAGCTATATCATTTAACTTAGTAAGATGTGCCACAACAGTTTCAGATTCATAGCCATAAAACGGATCAGATTCAACCAAAGTAATTATATCAGGATCAATAGAGAATTCATAATCTTTATCGGGAACACATATAGGTGAAGTAGCAAAAGCAGGGTCAGGTCTCATTTTATCTCTAAGTGATTCTTTGTTCCATTTAACTAATAACCTCTTAAGCTCATATCTATCTTTTCAAGCAAAAATAGCGGCAGAAGATTCCATATCAAAAAGATAACCCTCAGGAATAACAGGCATATTTTCATCATCACTATCATCATCGTATTCAGATTCAATAATTTCTTTTTCTCTAGCCCTAGCAATTTGTTCATCAAGAAATTCACTAAGGGGCACAGTAGTATCAGGCATAGAAGCAGTTCATCATAAGTACCATGCATAGCAGAAGTGGCATCATCAATAACATGCGACATATCAAAACGAATAGCAGAAGCAGATGTAGGTGTCGCTAACTTACTCATAACAGAGGGTGAATCAAGTGCAGAGCTAGATGGCAGTTCCTTACCTCCCCTCGTAGTTGAGGGATAGATCTTCATTTTTGGTTCTCTCAAGTTCTTCATAGTGTCTAGCAGATATAAATCCCAAGTGACTCAAAGTATAGAGCTATGCTCCCCGGCAACGGCGCCAGAAATTGGTCTTGATAACCCACAAGTATAGGGGATCACAACAACTTTCGAGGGTAGAGTATTCAACCCAAATTTATTGATTCGACACAAGGGGAGCCAAAGAATATTCTCAAGTATTGGCAGTTGAGTTGTCAATTCAACCACACCTGGAAACTTAGTATCTGCAGCAAAGTGTTTAGTAGCAAAGTAATATGATAGTGGTGGTAGCAGCAACAAAAGTAAAGACATCAAAAGTAATGTTTTTGGTATTTTGTAGTGATTGTAACAGTAGCAGCGGGAAAGTAAATAAGCGAGAACCGGTATATGGAAAACTCGTAGGCACCGGATCAGTGATGGATAATTATGCCGGATGCGGTTCATCATGAAACAGTCATAACATAGGGTGACACAGAACTACCTCCAATTCATCAATGTAATGTAGGCATGTATTCCATATATAGTCATACGTGCTTATGGAAAAGAACTTGCATGACATCTTTTGTCCTACCCTCCCGTGGCAGCGGGGTCCTATTGGAAACTAAGGGATATTAAGGCCTCCTTTTAATAGAGAACCGGAACAAAGCATTAGCACATAGTGAATACATGAACTCCTCAAACTATGGTCATCACCGGGAGTGGTCCCGATTATTGTCACTTCGGGGTTGCCGGATCATAACACATAGTAGGTGACTATAGACTTGCAAGATAGGATCAAGAACTCACATATATTCATGAAAACATAATAGGTTCAGATCTGAAATCATGGCAGTCAGGCCCTAGTGGCAAGCATTAAGCATAGCAAAGTCATAGAAACATCAATCTCAGAACATAATGGATACTAGGGATCAAACCCTAACAAAACTAACTCGATTACATGATAAATCTCATTGAACCCATCACCGTCCAACAAGCCTACGATGCAATTACTCACGCACGGCGGTGAGGATCATGAAATTGGTGATGTGGGATGGTTGATGATGACGATGGCGACGAATCCCCCTCTCCAGAGCCCCGAACGGACTCCAGATCAGCCCTCCCGAGAGGTTTTAGGGCTTGGCGGTGGCTCTGTATCGTAAAACGCGATGATTTCTTCTCTCTGATTTTTTTCTCATCGGAACTCATTATATGGAGGTGGAGTTGGAGTCGGAGACGCAACAGGGGGGCCACGAGGTAGGGGGTGCGCCCTAGGGGGGCGCACCCTAGGGGGGGCGCCCCCCACCCTCGTGAGAAGGGTGTGGCCCCCTGGTCTTCATCTTTGGCGAGGATTTTTTATTGTTTATTCTAAGATGTTCCGTGGAGTTTCAGGTCATTCCGAGAATATTTATTTTCTGCACATAAAACAACACCATGGCAATTCTGCTGAAAACAGCGTCAGTCCGGGTTAGTTCCATTCAAATCATACAAGTTAGAGTCCAAAACAAGGGCAAAAGTGTTTGGAAAAGTAGATATGACAGAGACGTATCAGTACCCCTTATATCTTATACCTACAGATGACAAGCCTTTACGAGTCTTTTCTCAAGGGCCCGGAAATGATCATGACCCTGACTAGTGATCAGCATTACCCAAAGATCCTGAAGAACATGATGAAGCATATTCATCTTGAAGGAGATGCAGTCTACAAGGGTTATCCTTTCATGGAGAATGGAGTTGAGATTTGGTACATCGAGTTACGCCTCCACCGTGTGAAGGCAGTTTGCCTAGAGACTATGGGTCAATACTTTTTCATTTCTCAAGTACCACGAGAAACATTCTTCGACTCTGTTCGTGAAGCTGCTTTGGAACCCATACGTCAGATTGGAGAAATACTTGAAGCAAGACTCCGTCACACTCAAGAATACCCGAGAGAGGTAGATGCAGAGATGATGAAGATGAAGCTGATGGCCACCATGATGAAGCAGAAGATCGATGATTTCAAGGATCACCTCGAACAATTCCAGTGGGATTGAAGCATCTTCAAGTAGGGAAAATGAATAAAGATGGAAGTAATGCCTAACCATACCAAACTATGTGGATGGCAACATTTGTAATAAAGTACTTTTGGAATTTGAATTTTGAGTAGTGATTAAGGATGTAATACAAGATTTGATATGAAGAGAGCATGAATTATGGATGCACTACTACAATTTATTTTTGTGGTAATACCCTGTGTGGACACCTGACCAATGGAAAGGAAAATGTATTCCACAGATTGGAGTTTGGACAAAATGAGTTGAAGTTTTGTTTTTGATATGATGGATATGAAGAAAGGAAGTACGGATGGAATTAAAGTCGGTGTAATGTTGGGATATGGAACAATTGTAGCTCCAAAGATGAGTTAAAGCTATGCAAGTATTGAAGTGGGCCCACAACCCACAGGCCTAGGAATTAATAAAGATCAAGTACTCCCTGCAAGAAGAAATTTTGGAAGAATATGTGATTTGATGAGCAGACGTTCCTTAGGAGGTTACGAAACATCGAGAGTTGTGAAGTAATGATAGATGTTTCATTCAGCTTGCAGAATCAATGGAATTATCTAAACTAAGTTCGTCAACAAGAGAAATTCTACAATGCTTGTGAGAATGCCCGAGTGTTAGAAATGCGAGATTCGCTAAACCTTATGCTGAGTAATGATTTGGGTGCAGAATGGATTGATCACCATACCGACTTACTCATATCATTCGCTCTCGCTATTTGGAATGGTAACTCTGAGTGACTTACCCATAGTAGAGTGATGACGATGTCAAAACCTTGTTTAAACCCTAGAATGGTAGGATGATTGACCCTTTACAGGCAACCATTGCCAATCGTAGGATATACGGTGAGATTCAACCCCGGCCACTTTCCTGCGGGAGAAACCATAAATTGTTGACCACCGCGAGATCTCGATAGTTGCTAGTATTAGCGACAGACCTGTCAGCTAAGAAGACCCAGTCTCGGAAGAACCTCACTAGGATGAAAGGACACGTGTTTGAGGAAAGGGTTATGCCCTACCAGAAGAGCCCCAGAGTAGGAGTTATCGCAAAGCCCTATGAAGACCGACATTGCCAACCCAAAGGATGCAGTACATGAGTTTTGACGGAACCGTAACCATGCTTCTAAGGGTGGTAGCACCCCAGTACCGTTGTAACAATCAATGAAAATTCAAGACGACCCTCCAACCCAAACCTTCTTTCTAGCCTCTTCGAATCTCGAGGACGAGATTCATTTTAAGTGTGGTAGTTTGTAACATCCCAAAATTCTAAATTTTGGAATGTTATATTAAATA
This sequence comes from Triticum dicoccoides, assembly GCF_002162155.2. Lineage (NCBI taxonomy): Eukaryota > Viridiplantae > Streptophyta > Magnoliopsida > Poales > Poaceae > Triticum > Triticum dicoccoides. The sequence continues at coordinate 70,733,173 of NC_041380.1, read as the reverse complement.
AATATTTATGTTTGTTTGTTTGATTGTATGCTTGATTGGTTGGTTGAAAGTGAGTGGAATTGGAAACTTTTTAGAAAAAAATCAAATGAGAGGGAATAAAAGGACTTTCCCCAAAAAATTGATTTGAATCCCTATCTAATTTTAAGTTTGCATCTTGTCACAAATTCTCTGATGAAAAAATAGGAGAGGAGGAATATGCCACTCCAAAAAAAATCAGAGACAATGTCTGACAATTTATTTGAAACTTAAATTCCCTTTCAGTTTGAAGTTATTGCAAAATTAATTTTTTAAAGTATTTTATTTCTTCATGAAAATATGTTCATGTTTTAGGAATTTTTATTCTGAAAATTTTGGTATATAATATGCCTATATAAAATGTTTTTATTTTGTGTATTTGTTTGCATTGTTGTTTATGAAAAAACAGCACAGCGCCCGCCAGGCCAGTCGGCCCAGCAGGCCGAGCCAGGCCAGCCTTAGCGCCCAGGCTTGCACGAGAGCTGCCCTAGCGAGCGCTCCCAGCTCCCATGAGCCGCCGCCACCCTTTTCCTCATTCTCTCTCTCCCACGTAACCCTCTCTCCCCTCATTTTTTTTCTTGTGAGTCTTTCCTCTGATCGCTGGGGTCCACCTTGTCTTCAACTTCCTATACACGAAACAGAGGAGGTCAGCACACACACGACGCCGCCACCACACATGCAATGGCCAAACCCTAGCCCACGGCCTACCTCCTCCCAAAGGAAAACGTCCTATATATACCCCTACCCCTCCTCTCGCGATCCCCTTTGACAAACCCTCTCTAAAACCATCCACAGCCGCCGTCATCGCTGTTCGGATCTCGCTGCAACCGTCGCTGTCCGCCGTCTATTCCGACACCGGTGAGCTCTCCTAGCTTCTCCAACTCCGGCCAACGGCCTAGTCTACCCCCACGTTCTGTTTTGACATGATTTTCCTCTACTTCATCATATACAGAGGCATCCCCAACTCCGCGCGATCTGCCGGAGCACCGAGCTCCGCCACCTCGTCCTCGTTGTCTCCGCTGTCCCCGACGACCCCTCACCCCACCTTCAACAAAAATCGGTCGCTGGACAATGCCGCCTCCACCGCCGGCGACCTGAGCCACCACCCCGCTGGTGCCCTACTTCCCTGCGAGCACCTACCTCTCTGTAAGCAACAACAACGAGCGCCTCCTTCCGTTTGCTTCTTTTTTTCAAAACGTTGTGTTAGGTTAGATCGGTTTATTAGATCGTTTTATTTTCATTAGATCGGTTTTAGTTACGGTTTTTTTGTAGCGGTTTAGTACGGTTCTGATCAAACCAGCGGATCGGTTTTATTATATAGAAAAATAAACACACGTGTATGTATTGTTAAGTTTTGCCCGAGCGTTTGGTAGTTACAGATCGCACCCCCCATAGGCCCAATAGCGCTCGTTTGTTTTTTTTGTATTTTCGTTTGTTTTTAAAACAGAAAAGTTTCAGTTTCGTAAATTCTATATCTCTTAGGTTATTTAGAGTTTTTGATTGATTCTTTTAGATCGAGTCTGAAAATTTCGTAAAGTTTCATTATAAAATAGTTTTGGCCATGTTTTAGTTTTTAAAAATTGTTTTTATGAGTTTTAGTCAGATTAGTATTTCTACTATAATATGAGCTAGAATTAATATTTTTAGGCGATTCTTCTTGCCACTGCTTTGGTATGACCTTGCGTAGCAGTAGGATTAATTTGATTATTTATAGATTTTATTAAAATTAGTTTTTCATGAAAAGAACACTTCGCAAGTTATTTTTAACTTGCTGTTCTTTTCTGTTGTTTTAATTATTTCAAAAGTTATTTTCACCACTGTTATAATTTATTTCAGATTTGTTTCTGTAGTTATAGAGGGTGAAATTTTATTTACAGAAAAATAAAATGTTTTATTTCCTTTTCTTACTAGTTTTGTTTTAAGCATAATTAGAGTTTTAATTTAGCTTTTTATGTGTTTCCTTTTGCTAGTAAAACTTTATGAAAAATACTTTCTGCTAACTTAGTTGATTTAAATTTTATTTTCTATTAAAATTATTAGTTTAGTATTTTCTTTGTTAAGTTTTACTTAGGACAAAACTATTTTTGTAGTTAAGGCAAAAGGTTTTCCTAGTAGGTTCTTTATAGTTTTCCCCTATTAGTTCTTTCGATGTGTTATTTGTTTTGTATTGGGTTTTCTTATTGAGTTTTTTTATTGTTAGATTTGCTTGATAGATTGCTTTCTTAGGTGAATGTCATGTTTGTTATTATAGATTTCATTGGAGAGTTGCGTATAGTCCTATCAAGTTATTTTCGAGAGCGTTGTTATCTTCATCAACTTACCAGGCAAGTTCACTTTGACCATGTTTTTCAAACCTATGTTTTTTTGCATGTAGTAGCACCCTTTCAATAATCCCTCCAGTAGTGATATTGATTTCTTGTACTTGAGTAGAACGCATGAGGTAGGAACCCATCTCCCTGTTATCAAGCCCGAGACGTTATATAGTTTTAATGCTACGCTATAATACACGGGGTTTGATATGAGTGCACGAGAGTGGTGTGAAGAAGGAGGACTCTACGTCAAGGACTACATCTTTAGGACTCCAAGACTTCAAGACTCAAGACAAGAATTCAATACACACTACTGGGTGAAGGACGGTTGATGGGTACCCTGGAGAAACCAGTGGATGGTCGGGATGCATGGAGAAGCGCCATGACATCTTGTGGAAAGCTTCACCTAGGCTCAAAGAGACGGAAGAATACTTCATGCCCGGAAGCTTACCTGTGCAAGCGCAAGTCACTATGGGCTCTGGCTTGGTTGACCTTAGTGGTGACTCTAGCTGGGATGGTGCTAGCAGATGTAGAACTACGGTAGGATTGGATGAGCACCGGACAGTGGTCAGGGGAACTCTTCGGAAGACCATATTTCGGTCATCTTGTTCTCAAACACCCTGAAGTGCGGGAACATAAAAAGAGGGATCGAATTTGCGGGTAAAGTGTACAAACCTCTGCAGAGGGTTAAAACCTAATCGATTAGCCGTGTCCCCGGTTACGGACAATTTGAGCATCTGGACTTGGATTTATCTCGGAACTCTCAACACCGGACTGATAACATAGTTGTGGGCAACTTATGATGATTTGGGTATGAGACATCGGTTGGCGGAACCATGTCATGATAGAAAACTCCGTAGTACAGACTCCTGATGTAGCGACCCGACCCGAATGGATCAAGTCTCTGTGCTTACGTGTCATCCCTGGATTAGTATGCTGACACACACAGTACTCGAGGATTTATAACAGAGGTAAATCACATGTATAAGTAACATAAAATACTATTACCTCAATCCAAAATAGCGGAAGTAACAAGGTTGTGGATTCCCATCAACACCAACGGCAAAGTTGAGTGCAGAAATCGTAACCCTAACGTATCGCTTACTCGTCGTAAGATAATCCTGCAACATGAGACGTTGCAGCCACAAAGGGTCAGTACATTGAATGTACTGGCAAATTCACACTATAGAGCAATGATGAATAATGGCTATCACTACATGCATATATGGCTGGTGGAAAAGCTCTACGGTTATAAGGTTTTGCGAAAAGCCAATTTTTCCCTACTACAAAGGAATAAATTTTATTTAACTATCATGGTGGTTGTTGAACATTGAGAATGGTTGACAGCATTCTCAATCCCGATTAAGCATCATCATTAAAACCCAACAATATTCATTTGAAGTAACGTGATGAGATTCACATGATAATCCAGGTACTAGATACTCAAGACGTCCATAACCGAGGACACGGCTAATCATGATTAGTTTATACACTCTGCAGAGGTTTGCGCACTTTTCCCCACAAGACTCGATCGCCTCCGTTTGGTTTCTCGCACTACATGGTGTTTGAGAAGACGGATGACCGAGACATAGTCTTTCAGAAGCGCTAGCACCTTACGATCGGGTAGACCGTACCACCTACATCCCCTACATCTGCTAGTCTACCACTATAAGAGTTTGCACGACTTAGTCAACTATGCTAGAGCCCATAATAGCTTGTGGCTGCACACGGAAGTTTCTAGCATGAATAATCTTATGATCCCTTTGAGCCTGGGTGGCGAACCATAGGATGATCACACGGTAACCCCGGGATCTCCTAGGACAACACTGGTATATCCCTAGGTGTCCAGGCAAGTCCACTGGTATATCCCCAGGGTGCCCCAACCAATCCACCCAGATGTGTATTATAGTAGCCACCTTAAGTTAAACCTTAGTTAACAATAATCTCTCACATCTTTCATGAATTCTCTCAAACCAATCCACGTCTACGTGCATAGCATAGCGATATAAGCATAACATAGATGTAACTCCCAGGGGTTTGATAATAAAATGGCAATAGGTTCTACCTCATCATCTACTTCCCAACCCACATGTTAATGACATCCTAACCATGCAATGTTTGAGGATTGGAACTAATGCATAAAAACTGGGTGATAAAGGGTATGATCAAAGTGTGAACTTGCCTGCAATGTTGATGAAGATGATTCACACTCAAAACTCTTGATAGTTCTACTCGTCACACTCCGGTCAATCTATCGTAAGCAAGCAATAGTAACCACACATAAGCAATCACTCAAAGTATCAGAAAGATCGAAGAAGACAATTCGGAAAACACCAAAACCAAGCAAATAACTCTTGCAACATAAAACAATTTCTAACAGTACCAAAATTCTATGAATTTGACCTTATCAGAAAGTTTAGGTCAAGAGCTTCGATTTGCAAAAAGAATCAACTCAAACGGAGTTACGAAACTCAAGTTATGATCAAACGAAGTTTGAATTCAAATCTGATCTAATTCAAATTTTAAACTTTTCAAAAACATGTTTGAGTTGGATTACTGGATAGAGGAGATCATAGCAAAAAGGTGGGCGTTGGGTTCGTTGGATTTGGACTAAACTGTAAAGAAAAATCTTCACATATATGTCCCTGGCCGAAATTAAAATAGAAAAAGAAAAAGACTAAATTACAAACGTTCGTTACCGAATGCTAACGGATGGATTCATTCGCTCCGAAGGGATAGACAGCAAACGTTCTGTGTATAAGACTAACCACAAAAAACGATCTAAAAGAAAAACCAAAGGAAACCGGATCGGGTTTTTTTGCGGGTTTTACCGGTTCGCGACGGTTTGGTGGTTTTCGGAGAGAAAACCGGTGGCGGCGACGGCGTTCCCCGGCGAGACAGGACGGCGGCAGCGGCTCGGGTCCGGCCGGGGCGGCGGCTCCGGTCGTCTAGGAGGGCGGCGAAGGGGTCGGGGAGGGGCGACGCGACGAGGCGAGGCGAATGGCGGCGTCGGTAGCGGTCAACGGTGACGGGACGGAGCGGAGTGGCGGCGGCAGATCTCGCCAGCGGCGGCGGAACGCAGCGCAAGGGCGGCGGCGAAGAGAGGAGCGGGGCCCGGGGCTCCGGATTTATAGGGAGGGGAGGAGGTGGCGTGGAGGAGGGGGTAGAGGAGGCCGGAGCGGACACGAACGTCGAGGTTGGCGCTCGGGAGGCGTGCGGCCGGCGGTCTCCTTCGCGAGGTGGGAGACGACCCGGAGCGGGCTAGGCTGGCCTGGCGCTGGCTGGGCCGGCCCGGTCGGGGAAGGATTTTTTTCCTTTTTTAAAAAAAAAGTTTTCCAGTCAGACAAAATAAATAAAACTAAATAAGCAAAAATAAGATATAGGCATATTATATATCAAAATTTTCAGAAAAAGATTTTCTACAAGATGAACATTTTTCTAGAGTCAAATAAAATTCATACAAATTCAGATAAAACAAAGAGTGCTACTGGTCTATTAAAACCCAACAAAAATCATTTTAAAAAATACTAAAATGATTTCAAATTAATTTTTCTCCAACTTTTTGTTGTAGGGAATCATGTTACCCTATTTTCCATATATTTTATTTTTGGAGAAAAATAATTTGAATAAAACTCAAATAACTCCAAATTGAAAATAAATTCAAAAGAACTTTGAATTTGATCCTTTGAAACTCCCAACTCATATTTCATATAATTTGAAGAAGTCATTTTATCTTCTCTCATGAAAATCATTGAGCTGCATGAAGTTTATGAATTGAAATATTTCCAAATGAAATTCAATTTTCAAATACCCTTTCATTTAATTTAAATGGAAGAAGTCATATCATCTTCTCTCGAGGGTTTTGTATTTGAAAAGAATTTGAATTCACGGAGATCAAAATGCAAAATGAAAGTTTGGGAAAGTCCTTTTATTCCCTCTCATTTAACTTTCAAAAGTTTCGAATTTCACTCACTTTTAGTCTATCAATCAAACAATCAATCAACTCTATCTATTTATTATAACATTCCAAAATTTAGAATTTTGGGATGTTACTAACCTACCACCCTTAAAAGGAATCTCGTCCTCGAGATTCGGAGAGGCTAGAAAGAAATAGGTTAGGGTTTGGGGTCTCTTCAAAATCCATCAATCATCACCGGGGTCTGGGGTGCTACCACCCTTAGAAACATTGTTACGGTCCCATCAATACTCATATACTCCATCCTTATTATTGACAGGGCCGGTCTTCTTAGATCGTAAGGATAATTCCTTCTCTGGCTCTTCCGGCAGCGGCATAACCTTTTCCTCAATTCTTTTGTCCTTTCATCTTGGTAAGGTTATTCCGAGACTGGGTCTTCTTACCTGACGGGTCTGGCGCTAGTACTAAACAACTAATCGATATCTCATGGTGGTCAACAATTTATGGGTTCTAGTGCAAGAAATGAGTCTGGGTTGATCCTCACCATATAACCTACGATTGGCAAAAGCTGCCTTATACAAGGGAAAAATTTCTATACCATTCTAAGGTTTAAACAGGATTTTGATCGTCGTCTCTCTACTATAGGTAAGTCACTCAGATTTACCATCCCATATAGCAAGGCGAATAATAAGAGTAAGTCGGTATGGTGATCAATCCATCCCGCACCCAAATCATTACCCTGTATATGCTTTAGTGAATCTCGCATACTAACACTCGGTCATCCTCACAAGCATTGCAGAATTTATCTTGTCGACGAACAAAGTTCGGATATATCCATAGATTCTGCAAGCCAGACAAACATCTATCATTTCTTCACAACTCTCAGGTTTTGCGTTAATCCTATAAGATCTTCTATCGATAAAATCGTAACTTCTTCCAGGGTTTTTCCTTCAACAAGAATGTGATTGCTTTTTGGCAGGTCCTGGAGCCTATGGGTTAGGGCCAATCTCATCACTTGTAAACCTTGAAAACATCATCGGGGCAACTGATCATTATTCCAACATCCAACTTCCAGCTTCCTAGCATACTTAAAATCATCCAATTGTGATGTCTTTCTTCCTTCTATATGCACCAAACTAAGACGTGGTTACTCGGACTCATCATGGAGTTTCCATTGATCCATATTTCCAACATCATACCTCCTTTATATCCAATAGTAATTCATCTCTTCATCCTCGTGGAATATCCCACATACCGAGATAAAAAAACTTATACTTATGAAGTCCATACTCTACGTCATGGAACATCATTATCCTTTCCAGGGTCAAGCGTCCTTACAGGCGAATATTGGCCATCTCTGCATGACACTTCTTCAACTAGGAAATGTGAAACACATCATGAACTCCTGACAGTCCTTCGGGTGACTACAACTTGTTGGCCACTTTTTCCATACGCTCCAAAAGTCAGTATGGTCCTACAAATCTCGGGGTTAACTTTCCCTTAACTCCGATTCATTTAACTCCTCGCAGAGGGGGCACATGAAGACATGCTCTGTCTCCAATTTCATAGACTACCTCCTTGCGTTTTTTTTTGCATAACTCTTCTGCCTGGACTGAGCTACCTTTAGTCTATCTCGAATCAACTTAACATTCTCTTCTGACTCCTTGATCACATTTGGTCCAACAACTGACGGTCTCCAACTTCATCGCACATACTCTTGGGGCATCACACATATCAAGACAAAACTCGTATTCATTTTGTCTGAAATCCACTCAGTGGAGTATCCTTATCTTTTCCAGGGGTCAATGGTTCTTACACGGTACTACCACCCTTAAAATGCACAAATCTTCCATAGAACATATTTCTCATATCCTCAGAATGGCCAAAATTCTTCTTCATAGAGTAACAACTCATAAAATCCATATTAGTACCAACGATGCTAACTTTATTCATTCTCAAGTGATTACAATCTCTCGCTTTTCCATTACATGTCTCAACTCAACACCTCAATAGAAAAGAAAATGTTCTCACTTCTACTACTCCATTTCTTTTGTTGAAAACTCAACTATCTAGCACAAGTTTCCTTCTCCTTGGGGCATTCTGTGGCAAAGTGCCCTGCTCCATTACAACTAAAACATATTACTTCTGACAAGTCTCAAGGTTTTCTTTTTGGGCAACTGTTGAGGTAGTGCCCTGACTCCTTGCACCTATAACAGGTGATATGACTCAGGTCCTTCCTGGTATCCAATCTACTTCTCTTCCTGGACTTTTCCGTTCCAATCATGGATTCTATTTCTCGTGGGTCATACTCTACTTCCTCCGTCGGGAATTCTACTAGATCTCCATTCAAACAATTTTGGGAGATGTGTCCTTCTTCTCCACATGAATAACATGACTTGGTGCAGGGTTTAATTGGTTCTTCTTTGGGCGTGTCCTCCACCTCTTCCTTCATCATGGGTTCTTCTAAAATTTCCATAAGGGATCCTTTCATTTCTTCTTTCTTCTGCTAGATGATTCATTGTACCATGGGGTAAATGTGACACTGAGCAGGATAGTGGGTAGTCCCTTCACACAAGAAACAGGTAATCTGCCTAGTTGGGCATTCTTCAACTGGGTGACTTCCTTCACAATTAGGGCATTCCTCCTTGTGTTCTTTATGGGTGTGTCCTATTTCTCCACAAATCTTGCACGCACAAGGTTTCCTCATATCCTTTCCATAAGGCTTCAACTTCTGGGACACAAGGTGAGATCTTTGCAGAGTCAACTTAAATTCTTTCCAAGTGGTTACTCCTTGCCATCCATTCATGGTTTGGTACATCCTCCACCAAGTAGCAGCACCTCTTTCAAAGCACTGAAGAGCATGCTGGGTCATATCATTTCCAACTATAAGGTTATTCTTCATGTGATCCTCCATGTTCTGAATCCATTGGTCCATCTACATTTGACTCATTAGTCCAGAAAATATAAGCTCATCTTCATTCATCCTCTATTGGGTCCATGTGGGTTTGGGGTAAGATAAGAGAGAGGGAGAGGGATGCACACAACACAAACAAAAGTTTTGAAAAGACAAATTTTATTTGTGGCCGTCGGGACAAACATCAAACAAATGACAGCTCACAAACATCGCATCTAACGTAGGTATATAACAGGGGTTTGGTCTTCTAAAGGTCAATAAATCTTCAACTCTCCAAACTCTTCAAGCCTTGTTCATGCCTCCAATGGCTTCTTCCGATCATGCTTGTCTTTCTCAAATCCTTTTGCCAGATCATTTCTGTTGTCGCAAAGTTTATCATGACGTCCTTTAATATTTCTGGAGTTGCATTCCAAACTTCTGGGTTTCAACATCCTTGGCGTGAACCATGGTCCTACTATCCTTTAGTTCTTGACGAATGTTCGGTATCTCGAGGTTTTGCTCCTCTAGCTTGGCTACTTTCAACTTTTGGGTCCTGAGTTCTTCACGAAATGCTTCCGTTCAAATACGGCTTCTTGTGGCTCCATCTTAACTTCTTGAGGTAATACTCCAGATCCTGGTGATACACCGGCTAAGGTTAAAACTTCATCTTACTAATAGGTGCTCCATCAGCCTTCTTCTATCAAATCCATTATGAAGAAAGCATCCTTAACTCAGCACGGTGAGCATCAGCGGGTGATGACATCACGGATAACCATGTTTCTGCTCTTGTCATTCCCATGAGCTATCATTCCATTGTTGATATCTCCTGCCTTAGGGTTTTTTTGACAAAACTTCGAGTTCTCATGCTCCTTGTTTCAGTCTTTCTCCGATACACCTTGATCTCGGGTATTGACAACTTCCATAGTCTGCCAAGTTCCATAAGGGAAGCCTTCCTAGGTCATACAAATCTGGGAATTCTTCAGAGCCTTCAAATTCTACTTGTGTTCGGTCTTCAACCGTTGTAGTTTCCATTATTCAGATGCACGGAAAATACTCTTCATTCCGAAGTGGTCTTAGTTGTCCGATATCTTGTACTTCTTGGGGTGGTCTCATCCGTCGAATCTTTGAGTGGTCAAAAGGGAAAAAGGGTATGGTCTCACTAAAAGGGAATATTTGAATAAGCTCAGAAGAGAAGAGAGGTAAAAGATCCTTTTGAAAGGGAAAGTTGTAGAGAAAAATCTTTGCTATGGGCTTTCCAGTTTCTAGGGTCACGTCCTACAGTCAACATGTGCTCTGATACCATCTTGTAGCGACCCGACCCGAATGGATCAAGTCTCTGTGCTTACGTGTCATCCCTGGATCAGTATGCTGACACACACAGTACTCGAGGATTTATAACAGAGGTAAATCACATGTATAAGTAACGTAAAATACTATTACCTCAATCCAAAATAGCGGAAGTAACAAGGTTGTGGATTCCCATCAACACCAACGGCAAAGTTGAGTGTAGAAATCGTAACCCTAACGTATCGCTTACTCGTCGTAAAATAATCCTGCAACATGAGACGTTGCATCCACAAAGGGTCAGTATATTGAATGTACTGGCAAATTCACACTGTAGAGCAATGATGAATAATGGCTATCACTACATGCATATATGGCTGGTGGAAAAGCTCTACGGTTATAAGGTTTTGCGAAAAGCCAATTTTTCCCTACTACAAAGGAATAAATTTTATTTAACTATCATGGTGGTTGTTGAACATTGAGAATGGTTGACAGCATTCTCAATCCCAATTAAGCATCATCATTAAAACCCAAAAATATTCATTTAAAGTAACGTGATGAGATTCGCATGATAATCCAGGTACTAGATACTCAAGACGTCCATAACCAAGGACACGGCTAATCATGATTAGTTTATACACTCTGCAGAGGTTTGCGCACTTTTCCCCACAAGACTCGATCGCCTCCGTTTGGTTTCTCGCACTACATGGTGTTTGAGAAGACGGATGACCGAGACATAGTCTTTCAGACGCGCTAGCACCTTACGTCGGGTAGACCGTACCACCTACATCCCCTACATCTGCTAGTCTACCACTGTAAAAGTTTGCACGACTTAGTCAACTATGCTAGAGCCCATAATAGCTTGTGGCTGCACACGGAATTTTCTAGCATGAATAATCTTATGATCCCTTTGAGCCTGGGTGGCGAACCATAGGATGATAACACGGTAACCCCGGGATCTCCTAGGACAACACTGGTATATCCCCAGGTGTCCGGGCAAGTCCACTGGTATATCCCCAGGGTGCCCCAACCAATCCACCCAGATGTGTATTATAGTAGCCACCTTAAGTTAAACCTTAGTTAACAATAATCTCTCACATCTTTCATGAATTCTCTCAAACCAATCCACGTCTACGTGCATAACATAGTGATATAAGCATAACATAGAAGTAACTCCCAGGGGTTTGATAATAAAATGGCAATAGGTTCTACCTCATCATCTACTTCCCAACCCACATGTTAATGACATCCTAACCATGCAATGTTTGAGGATTGGAACTAATGCATAAAAATTGGGTGATAAAGGGTATGATCAAAGTGTGAACTTGCCTGCAATGTTGATGAAGATGATTCGCACTCAAAACTCTTGATAGTTCTACTCGTCACACTCCGGTCAATCTATTGTAAGCAAGCAATAGTAACCACACATAAGCAATCACTCAAATTATCAGAAAGATCGAAGAAGACAATTCAAAAAACACCAAAACCAAGCAAATAACTCTTGCAACATAAAACAATTTCTAAAAATACCAAAATTATATGAATTTGGCCTTATCAGAAAGTTTAGGTCAAGAGCTTCGATTTGCAAAAAGAATCAACTCAAACGGAGTTACGAAACTCAAGTTATGATCAAACGAAGTTTGAATTCAAGTCTGATCTAATTCAAATTTTAAACTTTTCAAAAACATGTTTGAGTTGGATTACTGGATATAGGAGATCATAACGAAGACGTGGGCGTTGGGTTCGTTGGATTTGGACTAATGAGTAAAAAGTTATGAGTGTTTGAAGTTCAGGGACTAAACTGTAAAGAAAAATCTTCACATATATGTCCCTGGCCGAAATTAAAATAGAAAAAGAAAAAGACTAAATTACAAACGTTCGTTACCGAATGCTAACGGATGGATTCGTTCGCTCCGAAGGGATAGATAGCAAACGTTCTCCGTATAAGACTAACCACAAAAGGACGATCTAAAAGAAAAACTGAAGGAAACCAGATCGGGTTTTTTTGTGGGTTTTACCGGTTCGCAACGGGTTGGCGGTTTTCGGAGAGAAAACCGGTGGCGGCGAGGGCGTTCCCCGGCGAGACAGGACGGCGGCGGCTCGGGTCCGGCCGGGGAGGCGGCTCGGGTCCGGCCGGGGAGGCGGCTCCGGTCGTCCAGGAGGGCGGCGAAGGGGTCGGGGAGGGGCGGCGCGGCGATGCTAGGCAAATGGCGGCGTCAGCAGCGGTCAACGGTGACGGGACGGAGCGGGGTGGCGGCGGAGGATCTCGCCGACGGCAGTGTTACGCGGCGCAAGGGCGGCGGCGAAGAGAGGAACGGGGCCCGGGGCTCCGGATTTATAGGGAGGGGAGGAGGTGGCGTGGAGGAGGGGGTAGAGGAGGCGGGAGCGGACACGAACACCGAGGTCGGCGCTCGGGAGGCGTGCGGCCGGCGGTCTCCTCCGCGAGGTGGGAGACGACGCGGAGCGGGCTGGGCTGGCCTGGCGCTGGCTGGGCCGGCCCAGTCGGGGAAGGATTTTTTTTCCTTTTAAAAAAAGTTTTCTAGTCAGACAAAATAAATAAAACTAAATAAGAAAAAAATAAGATATAGGCATATTATATATCAAAAATTTTAGAAAAAGATTTTCTACTAGATGAACATTTTTCTAGAGTCAAATAAAATTCATACAAATTCATATAAAACAAAGAGTGCTACTGGTCTATTAAAACCCAACAAAAATCATTTTAAAAAATACCAAAATGATTTCAAATTAATTTTTCTCCAATTTTCTGTTATAGGGAATCATGTTACCCTATTTTCCAAATATTTTATTTTTGGAGAAAAATAATTTGAATAAAACTCAAATAACTCCAAATTGAAAATAAATTCAAAAGAACTTTGAATTTGATCCTTTGAAACTCCCAACTCATATTTCATATAATTGGAAGAAGTCATTTTATCTTCTCTCATGAAAATCATTGAGCTGCATGAAGTTTATGAATTGAAATATTTCCAAATGAAATTCAATTTTCAAATACCCTTTCATTTAATTTAAATGGAAGAAGTCATATCATCTTCTCTCGAGGGTTTTGTATTTGAAAAGAATTTGAATTCATGGAGATCAAAATGCAAAATGAAAGTTTGGGAAAGTCCTTTTATTCCCTCTCATTGAACTTTCAAAAGTTTCGAATTTCACTCACTTTTAGTCTATCAATCAAACAATCAATCAACTCTATCTATTTATTATAACATTCCAAAATTTAGAATTTTGGGATGTTACACCTGATATTCCTTTGTTGTAGGGAAAATAAAACCAGCTTTTACGCAAAACCATCAGACACAGAGCCACAAAGCCATATTGCATATCGAATAGTATTATCATCTGCTTTCTCATGTTGTGATCTTGGTGGTACATTCAATGTACTGACCTACACGGCTGCAATGTCTCATGTTACAGATATGTTTCTTCCGACGAGTAAGAGTACGGTACAGGGTTATGGTCTACACTCAACCTGTCGATGGCGTTGATGGGACTCCGCACCCGATTGTTTGTTTCCACTAAGACTTATGAGGTATATATCAGTTTTACGTTATTTATACATGTGATTGCACTTTGATATATACATTGATGTACTGTGTGTGCCAGCATACCAATCCAGGGATGGCATAGATACATAGAGGCTTGATCGTCTGAGGTCGGGTTGCTACACAACTCCAAGTGTTCGTTACCATAGGATAGGCTATCGATAGATGTTTTCTTCCCTGCAGGGGTGCACCAACTTACCCATCACACTCGATTAACTCCGGCCGGACACACCATCAGGTCATGACCGGCCTCGGCCAATCAACACACCGTACTCCTACCTAGGCTCAATAGAGAGGCCAACACGCCGGTCTACATCCTAAATGTGAAGGGGTCATGGGCCAATCGCCCTTTGCAATCCTGCACATTGCGAGGGCGGTCGGTGAGCAGACCTAGCAACCTCCTTAAAAAAGGCAAGTGCTTATGCAGTCCAACCCAGTGCGCGCCGCTCCATTGCTGACGTTAGTGAGCTTTCGGCTGATACATACGATGTAGAGTGCCCATACTTATTCCCGCGTGGTGGTCAGTGCGAAAAGGCCATAGGCCTACTCAGATCAAATATCCAAGTCGTTAGTTGGTAGTGCGGTCATGAGCAGAGACTCACAAAAGATGTGACCCCATTGCCCCGTCTCGAGTACCTGCGGCAAGGCATAAGAATGCCTGGCCACGCCTCGTGTTCAACTCTCGAGTACCCTCCAGGTCAACCCGTTCCACATCACTCGCGGGTACCCCTCATGGTCGACCCACCTTTCCAAGTAACAGTTGTAAAGTCATAGTAACCATAGTAATTGTGTGTCTAACACCAAGGGAAACCCTGAGGAACCACCCTCGGTGGATTCCACTCGATGTAATAATCAAGGTGAACATAAGAGGAACCACCCTCGAGGTTCACCCTTGATGACCATGACCGAATAGCTACACTATAGAGATTTCATCAGGAGTGATGTATGAGGTGTCACCCTCGGCACTCGATAGTAACTCTGCAGAGTCATACAACTAGGGGGTGATGTGCGGTGTCGGGGCCTGGACGTCGATCACGTTGATCGAGTGATTGAACATAAAGCGGGGCAACTAGGACAAGGTGGGGGTCACTGATGGATCTCTAACCAACCTATACTAAGCAGTTTAGAATAAGCAGGTAAGGTATGAAAGGAGGTAACAAAAATAGGCTATGCATCAAAGTAGGATCATACAAAAAGCAGTAGCAGTTCTAATGCAAGCATGAGAGGGAAAGAAATGGGCGATATCGGAAATGCTCAAGGAGGGGGGGGGGGGGTTGCTTGCCTGGAAGCTCTGCTGAAAAGGAAGAAGTGTCGTGCTACCTCTTAAGCACTGCGTTGGTTTTCCCTAGAAGAGCAAAGGGTGATGCAGCAATGTAGCGTAAGTATTTCCCTCAGTTTTTGAGAACCAAGGTATCAATCCAATAGGAGGCCACGCACGAGTCCCTCGCACCTACACAAACAAATAAAATCCTCGCAACCAATGCAATAAAGGTTTTGTCAATCCCTTCACGGTCACTTACGAAAGTGAGATCTGATAGATATGGTAAGATAATATTTTTGGTATTTTTATGATAAAGATGCAAAGTAAATAAAGCAAAATAAAAAAGGCACTAGAAATAGCTTGTTGACGGGAGATTAATATGATGGAAAATAGACCCGGGGGCCATAGATTTCACTAGTGGCTTCTCTTGAGAGCATAAATATTACGGTGGGTAAACAAATTACTGTTGAGCAATTGACAGAATTGAGCATAGTTATGAGAATATCTAGGTATGATCATGTATATATGCATCAAGTCCGAGACAAGTAGACGGACTCCTGCCTGCATTTACTACTATTACTCCACACATCGACCGCTATCCAGCATGCATCTAGAGTATTAAGTTCAAAGGAACAGAGTAACGGTTTAAGTAAGATGACATGATGTAGAGGGATAAACTCATGCAATATGATATAAACCCCATCTTGTTATCCTCGATGGCAACAATACAATACGTGCCTTGCTGCCCCTACTGTCACTGGGAAAGGATACCGCAAGATTGAACCCAAAGCTAAGCACTTCTCCCATTGCAAGAAAGATCAATCTAGTAGGCCAAACCAAACTGATAATTCGAAGAGACTTGCACAGATAACCAATCATACATAAAATAATTCAGAGAAGATTCAAATATTGTTCATAGATAAACTTGATCATAAACCCACAATTCATCGATCTCAACAAACACACCGCAAAAGAAGATTACATTGAATAGATTTCCACGAGAATCATGGAGAACTTTGTATTGAGATCCAAAGAGAGAGAGAAGAAGCCATCTAGCTAATAACTATGGACCCGAAGGTCTGAGGTAAACTACTCACACATCATCGGAGAGGCTGTGGTGTTGATGTAGAAGCCCTCCATGATCGATGCCCCCTCCGGCGGAGCTCCGGAAAAGGCCCCAAGATGGGATCTCATGGGTACAGAAAGTTGCGGAGGTGGAATTAGGTTTTTGGCTCCATATCTGGTAGTTTGGGGGTACGTAGGTATATATAGGAGGAAGAAGTACGTCGGTGGAGCAATGTGGGCCCCACGTGGGTGGAGGGTGCACCTGGGGGTAGGCGTGCCCCCCTACCTCGTGCCTTCCTGGTTGCTTTCTTGATGTAGGGTTTCCTCTCGATCACATTCGTTCCAAAAATCACGTTCCCGAAGGTTTCATTCCGTTTGGACTCCGTTTGATATTCTTTTTCTGCGAAACTCTGAAATAGGCAAAAAAACAGTAATTCTGGGCTGGGCCTCCGGTTAATAGGTTAGTCCCAAAAATAATATAGAAGTGTATAATAAAGCCCAATAATGTCCAAAGCATAATATAATATAGCATGGAACAATCAAAAATTATAGATACATTGGAGACGTGTCAAGCATCCCCAAGCTTAATTCCTGCTCGTCCTCGAGTAGGTAAATGATAAAAACAGAATTTTTGATGTGGAATGCTACTTGGCATAATTTCAATGTAGTTCTCTTAATTGTGGAATGAATATTCAGATCCGAAAGATTCAAGACAAAAGTTTGATATTGACATAAAAATAATAATACTTCAAGCATACTAACTAAGCAATTATGTCTTCTCAAAATAACATGGCCAAAGAAAGTTATCCCTACAAAATCATATAGTCTGGCTATGCTCTATCTTCACCACACAAAGTATTCAAATCATGCACAACCCCAATGACAAGCCAAGCAATTGTTTCATACTTTTGGTGTTCTCAAACTTTTTCAATCTTCACGCAATACATGAGCGTGAGCCATGGACATATCACTATAGGTGGAATAGAATGGTGGTTGTGGAGAAGACAAAAAGGAGAAGATAGTCTCACATCAACTAGGCGTATCAACGGGCTATGGAGATGCCCATCAATAGATATCAATGTGAGTGAGTAGGGATTGCCATGCAACGGATGCACTAGAGCTATAAGTGTATGAAAGCTCCAACTGAAACTAAGTGGGTGTGCATCCAACTTGCTTGCTCATGAAGACCTCGGGCATTTGAGGAAGCCCATCATCGGAATATACAAGCCAAGTTCTATAATGAAAATTCCCACTAGTATATGGAAGTGATATCATAGGAGACTCTTTATCATGAAGATCATGGTGCTACTTTGAAGCACAAGTGTGGTAAAAGGATAGTAGCATTGTCCATTCTCTCTATTTCTCTTATTTTTTATTTTTTTATTTGGGCCTTTTCTCTCTTTTTTTGGCCTCTTTTTTTTAGTCCGGAGTCTCATCCGACTTGTGGGGGAATCATACTCTCCATCATCCTTTCCTCACTGGGACAATGCTCTAATAATGATGATCATCACACTTTATTTAATTACAACTCAAGAATTACAACTCAATACTTAGAACAAAATATGACTCTATGTGAATGCCTCCGGCGGTATACCGGGATGTGCAATGATGCATGAGTGACATGTATGAAAGAATTATGAATGGTGGCTTTGCCACAAATACGATGCCAACTACATGATCATGCAAGCAATATGACAATGATGAAGCATTTCAAAATAATGGAACGGTGGAAAGTTTCATGGCAATATATCTCGGAATGGCTATGGAAATGCCATAATAGGTAGGTATGGTGGCTGTTTTGAGGAAGGTATTTGGTGGGTTTATGGTATCTGCGAAAGTCGCGCGATACTAGAGAGGCTAGCAATGGTGGAAGGGTGAGAGTGCGTATAATCCATGGACTCAACATTAGTCATAAAGAACTCACATACTTATTGCAAAAATCTATTATTTATCAAAGCAAAGTATTAGGCGCATGCTCTGATGACCCAGAAGTATAGGGGATCTATCGTAGTCCTTTCGATAAGTAAGAGTGTCGAACCCAACGAGGAGCAGAAGGAAATGATAAGCGGTTTCCAGGAAGGTATTCTCTGCAAGTACTGAAATAAGTGGTAACAGATACTTTTGTGATAGGATAATTTGTAACAAGCAACAAGTAACAAAAGTAAATAAAAGTGCAGCAAGGTGGCCCAATCCTTTTTGTATCAAAGGACAAGCCTGGACAAACTCTTATATAGAGAAAAGCGCTCCCGAGGACACATGGGAACATCGTCAAGCTAGTTTTCATCACGCTCATATGATTCGCGTTTGGTACTTTGATAATTTGGTATGTGGGTGGACCGGTGCTTGGGTGTTGTCCTTACTTGGACAAGCATCCCACTTATGATTAACCTCTATTGCAAGCATCCACAACTACAACAAAAGTATTAAGGTAAACCTAACCATAGCATGAAACATATGGATCCAAATCAGCCCCTTACGAAGCAACGCATAAACTAGGGTTTAAGCTTCTGTCACTCTAGCAACCCATCATCTACTTATTACCCCCAATGTCTTCCTCTAGGCCCAAATAATGGTGAAGTGTCATGTAGTCGATGTTCACATAACACCACTAGAGGAGAGACAGCATACATCTCATCAAAATATCGAACGAATACCAAATTCACATGACTACTTATAGCAAGACTTCTCCCATGTCCCCAGGAACAAACGTAACTACTCACAAAGCATAATCATGTTCATAATCAGAGGGGTATTAATACGCATATAGGATCTGAACATATGATCTTCCACCAAATAAACCAACTAGCATCAACTACAAGGAGTAATTAACACTACTAGCAACCTACTAGTACCAATCTCGGACTTGGAGACAAGAATTGGATACAAGAGATGAACTAGGATTTTGAGAGGAGATGGTGCTGATGAAGATGTTGATGGAGATTGCCCTCTCCCGATGAGAGGAGCATTGGTGATGACGATGGCGATGATTTCCCCCTCCAGGAGGTAAGTTTCCCCGGCAGAACAGCTCTGCCGGAGCCCTAGGTTGGTTCCACAAAGGTTCCGCCTCGTGGCGGCGGAGTTTCGTCCGAGAAGATGGCTTATTATTTTTCTCCCATCGAAAGACTTCATATAGCAGAAGATTACCACCGGATGGACACCATGGGGTCCACGAGGTGGTACGCGCCCAGGGGGTAGGGCGTGCCCCCCACCCTCGTGGGCAGGGTGTGGCCCCCCTGGTGAACTTCTTCTACTGGGTATTTTTTATATATTCTGAAAACATCTTCCGTGAAGTTTCAGGACTTTTGGAGCTGTGCAGAATAGGTCTCTAATATTTTCTCCTTTTCCAGCCTAGAATCCCAGCTGCCGGCATTCTCCCTCTTTATGTAAACCTTGTAAAATAAGAGAGAATAGGCATAAGTATTGATACATAATGTGTAATAACAGCCCATAATGCAATAAATATCGATATAAAAGAATGATGCAAAATGGACGTATCAACTCCCCCAAGCTTAGACCTCGCTTGTCCTCAAGCGAAAGCCGAAATCGAAAAATATGTCCACATGTTTAGAGATAGAGGTGTCGATAAAAAATAAAATACGGACATGAGGGCATCATGATCATTCTTAGAACAACAACTTATATAATTCTTGTCACATGATTTCTTATGCTAGAGTAATAATTCAATCACAATTTCAAGTATGAATAGTAAACTTCATTGAAAACTAACAAACTATAATCTCAGTTACTGGAGCAATTGCAATTTATCATAACATAGGAAAGAGTCAATATATAAGAGCTTTTCAGCAAGTCCACATACTCAACTATCATATAGTCTTTCACAATTGCTGACACTCACGCAATACTTATGGGTATGGAGTTTTAATCGGACACAGAGAAAGATAGGGGCCTATAGTTTTGCCTCCCAACGTTTTACCTCAAGGGTAATGTCAACAATAATAGTTCATGAAAACTCACATCCAATTAGCCATTTACCAGGATCTTTCCAACATACTGTGCTTGCCAAAGGATAAAATATAAAAAGGAAGGGTGAAGATCACTATGACTCTTATGCAGGGTAGGAGATAAAAGTAATAGATAGGCCCTTCGCAGAGGGACGCAGAGGTTGTCATGCGCTTTTATGGTTGGATGCACAAAATCTTAATGCAAAAGAACGTCACTTTATATTGCCACTTGTGATATGGACCTTTATTATGCAGTTTGTCGCTTTTATTTCTTCCATATCACACGATCGTATAAAGCTTCTTTTCTCCCACACTAATAAGTCATACATATTTAGAGAGCAATTTTTTTTCTTGCACCGATGACAACTTACTTGAAGGATCTTGTTCTATCCATAGGTAGGTATGGTAGACTCTCATGGCAAAACTGGTTTTAAGGGTATTTGGAAGCACAAGTAGTATCTCTACTTGGTGCGATGAATTTGGCTAGCATGAGAGGGAAAGGCAAGCTCAACCATGTTGGATGATCCTTGACAATATAATTTATCTCAGATGTAAGAAAACATAACCCATTACGTTGTCTTCCTTGTCCAACGTCAACTCTTTAGCATGTCATATTTTAATGAGTTCTCACAATCATAAAAGATGTCCAAGATAGTATATTTATATGTGAAGACCTCTCTTTCTTTATTACTTCCTATTAATTGCAACGATGACAAAACTATGTTTGTCAACTCTCAACAACTTTTATTCATCATACTCTTTCTATGTGAGCTCATTACTCTCTATAAGATCCATATGATCTCTTTGTTTCTTTTTGTTTCTTTCTCTTTTCTTTTATTCACTTAAGATCATGGCAAAATAATCAAGCCCTTGACTCAACACTAATCTTTATTATATAACTCACGGACTCGTTTAGATAGAGGAATTATAAAGCAAAACTCACAACTAGATCATACTAAGAACTTTTATTCTACTAGATCAAGATATTACCAAAAGGATCGAACTAAGAAAAACGGTAAAGATAAAAGTGATGGTGATACGATACCGGGGCACTCCCCCAAGCTTGGAAGTTGCCAAGGGGAGTGCCCATACCCATGTGATTATGTCTCCTTTGTTGGTGAAGAAGGTGGAGTTGTTGATGATGGATAGTCGCACATCGAGTGTAGGAGGTCTTCTAACTTGCGGATAATGCCCTTGAGTGCGATGATATGCTCCTTCAACAAAACATTTTCACGTGTGAGATACTTATTTTGTATACGAGCTAACTCAATCATCTTGAAAGCTTCAATCTCTGTTGGGGTAAGAGGATTGTGATCAAGTTGAAGGGTGTCTTCTGTTGTCGGAACTTGGTCCTCCATGGCCTTCTTGATCCCTTCATCCTTGTTGATCTCCATGGGTTCTTCTCTCTTCAGCTCTATCTTCATTAGCCAAGCATCGTTGCCCTCATGGTTGGAGGAGGAGGTAGAAGACATAGTGCCTGGCCTTGACAACCCTGACAGAAAACAGCTCGAAACAAAGACAGGAGATTTTTGTGTGATACGGGAGTCAAAACCTCCGGGAGATTATATAATGAATTTTTAACGACCAAAATACGTAACGTGTAAGAAAATGGAGTTCGGAGAGCACACGAGGTGCCCATGAGGTAGGGGGCGCGCCCTCCACCCTCGTGGAGCCCTCGTGTCCATCCTGGACTGTTACTTATTTTTCTATTTTTCTAAATATTCCAAAACGGAGAAATATTTCCTTAAAACCTGTTTTGGAGTCGGTTTACTTACCGTACCACATACCTATTCCTTTTCGGAGTCTGAAATGTTCCGGAAAGTGTCCCTTATGTATTCCTCTGGGGTTATGGTTTCAATAACATTGGTTTCAACATTTATAGGATTACTTGAGATATAATGTTTAATTCTTTGACCGTTCACCACCTTCGGATTTGTGCCTTCGAAGTTGTTGATTTTTATGGCACCGGAATGATAGACCTCCTCGATAACGTAAGGACCTTCCCATTTAGAGAGAAGTTTTCCTGCAAAAAATCTTAAATGAGAGTTGTATAGCAATACATAATCACCTACATTAAACTCAGCTTTTGTATCCTTTTATCATGCCATCTTTTAACTTTTTCTTATACAACTTGGCATTTTCGTAGGCTTGGGTTCTCCATTCATCGAGTGAGCTAATATCAAATAACCTCTTCTCACCCGCAAGTTTAAAATCATAATAGAGCTCTTTAGTAGCCCAATATGCCTTGTGTTCTAGTTCGAGAGGTAAGTGACATGCTTTTTGATACGTCTCTGACGTATCTATAATTTTTGATTGCTCCATGCTATATTATCTACTGTTTTGGACATTATTGGGCTTTATTATCCACTTTTATATATTTTTTGGGACTAACCTATTAACCGGAGGCCCAGCCCAGAATTGTTGTTTTTTGCCTGTTTCAGGGTTTCGAAGAAAAGGAATATCAAACGGAGTCCAAACGGAATGAAACCTTCGGGAACGTGATTTTCTCATCGAATACAACTCAGGAGACTTGGACCCTATGTCAAGACACGTATCAGGAGGCGACGAGGTAGGGGGCGCGCCTACCCCTCCCCCCCCCCCCAGGCGCACCCTCCACCCTCGTGGGCCCCCTATTGCTCCACCGACGTACTTCTTCCTCCTATATATACCCACGTACCCCCAAACGATCAGATACGGAGCCAAAACTCTAATTCCACCACTGTAACTTTATGTATCCACGAGATCCAATGTTGGGGCCTGTTCCGGAGCTCCAGCGGAGGGGGCATCGATCACGGAGGGCTTCTAAATCAACACCATATCCCCTCCAATGAAGTGTGAGTAGTTTACCTCAGACCTACGGGTCCATAGTTAGTAGCTAGATGGCTTCTTCTCTCTTTTTGGATCTCAATACAATGTTCTCCCCCTCTGTTGTGGAGATCTATTCGATGTAATCTTCTTTTTGCAGCGTGTTTGTTGAGACCGATGAATTGTGGGTTTATGATCAAGTCTATCTATGAATAATATTTGAATATTCTCTGAATTCTTTTATGTATGATTGGTTATCTTTGCAAGTATCTTCGAATTATCAGTTTGGTTTGGCCTACTAGATTGATCATTCTTGCAATGGGAGAAGTGCTTAGCTTTGGGTTCAATCTTGCGGTGTCCTTTCCCGGTGACAGTAAGGGCGGCAAGGCACGTATTGTATTGTTGCCATCGAGGATAACAAGATGGGGTTTTCTTCATATTGCATGAGTCTATCCCTCTACATCATGTCATCTTGCTTAAGGCGTTACTCTGTTTTTAACTTAATACTCTAGATGCATGCTGGATAGCGGTCGATGAGTGGAGTAATAGTAGTAGATGCAGGCAGGAGTCGGTCTACTTGTCTCGGACGTGATGCATATATACATGATCATACCTAGATATTCTCATAACTATGCTCAATTCTGTCAATTGCTCAACAGTAATTTGTTCACCCACCGCAGAATACTTATGCTCTCGAGAGAAGCCACTAGTGAAACCTATGGCCCCTGGATCTATCTTTATCATATCAATCTCCTACTACTTAGTTATTTACTTTGCCTTTATTTTACTTTGAATCTTTATCATAAAAATACCAAAAATATTATCTTATCATATCTATCAGATCTCACTCTCGTAAGTGGCCCTATAGGGATTGACAACCCCTATTTGCGTTGGTTGCGAGGATTTATTTGTTTGGTGCAGGTGTGAGGGACTCGCGCATAGCCTCCTACTAGATTGATCCCTTGGTTCTCAAAAACTAAGGGAAATACTTACGCTACTTTGCTGCATCATCCCTTCCTCTTCGGGGAAAACCAACGCAGTGCTAAAAGAGGTAGCAAGAAGGATTTCTAGCACCGTTGCCGGGGAGGTCTACGCAAAATTCAACATACCAAGTACCCATCACATACCCTTATCTCCCGCATTACATTATTTGCCATTTGCCTCTCGTTTTCCTCTCCCCCCACTTCACCCTTGCCGTTTTATTCGCCCTCTCTCTCTATCCTTGCTCTCTTTCTCTATTTGCTTGTTTGCTTATGTTACCATGTGCCTTCCATTTTCTTGCATCTTTGCTTGCTAATAATCTATTGATATGGATCCACTTAAAGTGTTCTACTTGGATCATCTTCGATCCTTATGCGCTCGTGTTGAAACCCCAACTAGCCTAGTTGATGGGAAATCTTTAGATGAGCATGCTCATTTTGTGCGTCATCGTTTGTCTGAAAAAGGGAAGCTCTTATGGTATCATATAAATAGTTTGCTATGCTATGCTATGCTTGGAATCTTTGTGAAATTTGTGATTTTACTTGTTGCTCTAAGAACCCTAAAAACACCTTCCCTACCTATGTGAGTTCATTGATAATGAAATCTTATCTTCTTACGCAAAGGGTGTTTATAGTTACTATGATATCGAACAAATTGAAGAATATTTCGTTTTTAAGGGTGCTCATGAAGTTGCTTCTTTGATTGAAAAGTATGATTTTACTATTAATAAATCTGAAAATTCCGTCATACTTAAATATTGCAATGAAAACTTTGCTCATAATGTCTATGTCCAAGAATTTATTGAAAGAATGACTGTTGCTTTGGAAGAAAATGATGATATGCATGAGTTTATAGATAATGATGATTCCGATGATTTGGTTGAAATATCCCTTGATGAACATGATGCTTCCTATTCTTGTGGCCATGATGCCAATATTTGTCAAGATAAATTGCTATAGTTCCTTATGTTAAACATGAGATCGTTGCTATTGCACCCATACTTGATAGTTCCTTCAATGAAAAGCATGATTGCAATGATGTTATTATAAATTCTCTTAATGTCAATTGTGTTAATGATATTCAAAACCCTAAGATTGGGGATGCTAGTTTTGCTATGACTACTATTTGTTGCAATGATCATGATTGGGGTGATTCTTCTTTTGATCTTGAAAATTTATTTAAGCCTCATGATGAATATGAGATTGATAATAGTGTTTGCAATATTATTGAAAGTGGGTTTGGAAGAGTGTCAACTTTAGATCCCACATATTTGGAGAATGTTCAATCTCATGAAATTTTTGATAAAAGTGCATGACTTTAGTTAATGTTAATCCCACTATTTTGGAAGAGTGTCAACTTTGCATGCATGTGGATCATGTTGAAAATATTTTATGTGATAGCTATTTTGTTGAACTTGCTTATGATCCTACATATAATTATTATGAGAGAGGAAAATATGGTGGTAGAAATTTTCATGTTACTAAATTACCTCTCGTTATGTTGAGATTGCTATTGTTTCTTTCCGCTTCCTTGCATATGCTAGTTTTTGCTTGCCTTGATAATTTGTTTTCCTATAAGATGCCTATGAATAGAAAGTATGTTAGATTTAGATGTGTTTGTCACGTGTTTTATGATGCTCTCTTTGTGCTTCAATTCTTGTCTTTCATGTGAGCATCATTGAAATATTATGCCTAGCTATAAGGCTTTAAAGAAAAGCGCTTGTTGGGAGACAACCCAATATTTTTCCTTTCTGTTATTCAATAAATAAATTATCTAGCCTCTGTTTTGGTTGTGTTTTTTGTGTTTAATTAGTGTTTGTGCCAAGTAGAACCGTTGGGAAGACTTGGGGAAAGTCCTGTTGAACTTGCTGTAAAAAACAGAAATTTTAGCGCTCACGAGAACTGCTGTCATTTTTATTTGGAGAGTGATATTTAGTTAATTCTTTTTGCAGATGATTAATAGATACATTCCTCACTTCCAGAAATTTATTTTAGAATTTTTGCGGTTCCAGATCTTGCGCTAGATACAGATTACTACATACTGTTCTGTTTTTGACAGATTCTGTTTTTCGTGTGTTGTTTGCTTATTTTGATGAATCTATGGCTAGTAAAATAGTTTATGAACCATAGAGAAGTTGGAATACAGTAGGTATAACACCCATATAAATAAATAATGAGTTAATTACAGTACCTTGAAGTGGTCTTCTGTTTTCTTTCGCTAACGGAGCTCACGAGTTTTTCTACTTTAAGTTTTGTGTTGTGAA
Organism: Triticum dicoccoides; assembly: GCF_002162155.2. Taxonomy (NCBI): domain Eukaryota; kingdom Viridiplantae; phylum Streptophyta; class Magnoliopsida; order Poales; family Poaceae; genus Triticum; species Triticum dicoccoides. Next base: position 70,706,856 of record NC_041380.1, on the reverse strand, counting down.
GTTTTCAAGTTTTGGGTAAAGATTTGATGAATTATGGAACAAGGAGTGGCAAGCCCAAGATAATCTAAGGACACCTAAAATCCAAATCTTGGGGATGCCCCAGAAGGCATCCCCTCTTTCATCTACTTCTATCGGTAACTTTACTTGGAGCTATATTTGTATTCGCCACATGATATGTGTTTTGCTTGGAGCGTCTTGTATGATTTGAGTCTTTGCTTGTTAGTTTACCACAATCATCCTTGCTTTACACACCTTTTGAGAGAGCCATACATGATTTGGAATTTGTTAGAATACTCTATGTGCTTCGCTTATATCTTTTGAGTTATATAATTTTGCTCTAGTGCTTCACTTATATATTTTAGAGCACGGTGGTGGATTTGTTTTATAGAAACTATTGATCTCTCATGCTTCACTTAGATTATTTTGAGAGTCTTAATAGCATGGTAATTTTCTTAAAATCCTAATATGCTTGGTATGCAAGATTAATAATAAAACTTTCTTATGAGTGTGTTGAATACTAAGAGAAGTTTGATGCTTGATGATTGTTTTGAGACATGGAGGTAATAATATCAAAGTCGTGCTAGTTGAGTAGTTGTGAAATTGAGAAATACTTGTGTTGAGGTTTGCAAGTCCCGTAGCATGCACGTATGGTAAACGTTATGCAACAAATTTGAAACATGAGGTGTTATTTGATTGTCTTCCTTATGAGTGGCGGTCGGGGACGAGCGGTGGTCTTTTCCAACCAATCTATCCCCCTAGGAGCATGTGCGTAGTACCGATGTTTTTGATGACTTGTAGATTTTTGCAATAAGTATGTGAGTTCTTTATGACTAATGTTGAGTCCATGGATTATACGCACTCTCACCCTTCCATCCTTGCTAGCCTCTTCGGTACCGTGCATTGCCCTTTCTCACATTGAGAGTTGGCGCAAACTCCGCCGGTGCATCCAAACCCTGTGATATGATACGCTCTTTCACACATAAACCTCCTTATATCCTCCTCAAAACAGCCACCATACCTACCTAATATGGCATTTCCATAGCCATTCCGAGATATATTGCCATGCAACTTTCCATCATTCCGTTCATCATGACATATTCATCATTATCATATTGCTTAGCATGATCATGTAGTTGACATAGTATTTGTGGCAAAGCCACCGTTCATAATTCTTTCATACATGTCACTCTTGGTTCATTGCATATCCAGGTACACCGCCGGAGGCATTCATATAGAGTCATCTTTGTTCTAGTATCGAGTTGTAATCATTGAGTTGTAAATAAATAGAAGTGTGATGATCATCATTTTCTAGAGCATTGTCCCAAGTGAGGAATACAAAAAAAAGAGGAAAGGCCATAAAAAAGAGAAGGCCCAAAAAAGAGAAAGGCCATAAAAAGGAGAAAAGGCCCAAAAAAGAGAAAAAATGAGAGAAAAAGAGAGAAGGGACAATGTTACTATCCTTTGCCACACTTGTGCTTTAAAGTAGCACCATGATCTTCATAGTAGAGAGTCTCTCATGTTATCACTTTCATATACTAGTGGGAATTTTTCATTATAGAACTTGGCTTGTATATTCCAACAATGGGCCTCCTCAAGTGCCCTAGGTCTTCGTGAGCAAGCAAGTTGGATGCACACCCACTAATTTATTTTGTTGAGCTTTCATACATTTATAGCTCTAGTGCACCCATTGCATGGCAATCCCTACTCCTTGCATTAACATCAATCGGTGGGCATCTCCATATCCCATTGATTAGCCTCATTGATGTGAGACTTCCTCCTTTTTTGTCTTCTCCACATAACCCCCCTCATTATATTCTATTCCACCTGTAGTGCTATGTCCATGGCTCGCGCTCATATATTGCGTGAAAGTTTATCGGTTTGAGATTACTAAAGTATGAAACAATTGCTTGGCTTGTCATCGGGGTTGTGCATGATGATAGCATTCTTGTGTGACGAAAATGAAACATGACTAAACCATATGATTTTGTAGGGATGAACTTTCTTTGGCCATGTTATTTTGAGAAGACATAATTGCTTAGTTAGTATGCTTGAAGTATTATCATTTTCATGTCAATATGAACTTTTGTCTTGAATCTTTCAGATCTGAATATTCATACCACAATTAAGAAGAATTACATTAAAATTATGCCAAGTAGCACTCCGCATCAAAAATTCTATTTTTATCATTTACCTACTCGAGGACGAGCAGGAATTAAGCTTGGGGATGCTTGATACGTCTCCAACGTATCTATAATTTTTGATTTCTCCATGCTATATTATCTACTGTTTTGGACATTATTGGGCTTTATTATCCACTTTTATATTATTTTTGGGACTAACCTATTAACCGGAGGCCCAGCCCAGAATTGTTGTTTTTTGCCTGTTTTAGGGTTTCGAAGAAAAGGAATATCAAACAGAGTCCAAACAGAATGAAACCTTCGGGAACATGATTTTCTCATCGAATACAACTCAGGAGACTTGGACCCTACGTCAAGACACGTAACAGGAGGCCACGAGGTAGGGGGCACGCCTACGCCCCCCCCCAGGCACGCCCTCCACCCTCGTGGGCCCCCTGTTGCTCCACCGACGTACTTCTTCCTCCTATATATACCCACGTACCCCCAAACGATCAGATGCGGAGCCAAAACCCTAATTCCACCGCCGTAACTTTTTGTATCCTGAGATCCCATCTTGGGGCCTGTTCCGGAGCTCCTCCAGAGGGGGCATCGATCACGGAGGGCTTCTACATCAACACCATAGCCCCTCCGATGAAGTGTGAGTAGTTTACCTCAGACCTACGGGTCCATAGTTAGTAGCTAGATGGCTTCTTCTCCCTTTTTGGATCTCAATAAAATGTTCTCCCCCTCTCTTGTGGAGATCTATTCGATGTAATCTTCTTTTTGCGGTGTGTTTGTTGAGGCCGATGAATTGTGGGTTTATGATCAAGTCTATCTATGAATAATATTTGAATCTTCTCTGAATTCTTTTATGTATGATTGGTTATCTTTGCAAGTCTCTTCGAATTATCAGTTTGGTTTGGCCTACTAGATTGATCTTTCTTGCAATGGGAGAAGTGCTTAGTGACGAAGCTATGTACCTAGGGTAGGGTCATGGAGCTGTCCGAACTGCCCTACCCAAGGACATCTCTAGAAGAAATCACCTTTCAATCGACTTGGAGGTGTTCCACTCGACAGACTCGAAGACACTCGACCAAGAAGCGATCACTCGACCAAGACCAAACCACTCGACGGCCAGGAGACCTAAAGGCACTCCGCATGCTAACGGTTGGTTATTAAGTAGCCTTTATGGTCATCATAGCACTTTATTAAGGGCATTATCAGTAACGCCCGACCTTAATGTATTTAGACCCTGCATAACTGAGGGCCGGAGGGGTCCGGCGAACTCTATATAAGCCACCCCCCTCCTCGGTGTAAAGGGTTCGCACCCCTGTTAACCATACACGCATAATCCAGTCGACCGCCTCCGGGCTCCGAGACGTAGGGCTATTACTTCCTCTGAGAAGGGCCTGAACTCGTAAACCTCGTGTGCTTACAACTTCTCCATAGCTAAGATCTTGCCTCTCCATTCTTACCCCCCTACATTACTGTCAGACTTAGAACCACGATAGTTGGCGCCCACCGTGGGGCAGGTGTTTTAGCGATTTGTTGGAGGAGTTGCGATCTTTTCCGATCTGAATAACCATGGTTTCCGGCGGAGTTTTGGTGGAGGGCCGCGAGATCCGTCTCGGCACGCTCACGTTCATCGCCGACGACTCCGCTTGGCTTCAGGAGGCTCCGCTAGACGTGGACGCACTCCCTGTCCGCGGGGCAATGCACTTTAGCGCGTGCGTCCGCGGCGTTCTCTTGCGGCAACCGTCGACCCCCTACCGGTCGGCTCCTGTGCTGTCCTCCCTCCCTGTTTCCCGCCGGCGCAAGCGCTCTGATCGGTCGAGACTTCAGCGGTGGGTGAGACACGCTGTGGCACGCCAGTCGGCCACCCCTCAAGTCGTGGCGATCGAGCCCGACGAATCCCTCTACGGCCTGTTCGATCTGTCGACTGGCTCCGCAGAGACCGCATCCGAGTGCGACAGCAGCGATCCGGCGGCGGAGGTTCTAATGGTCGATGGACCACCCAGTCCTCCCAGTTTTCCTCGCACCGACGGAGGCGCGGGTGGAGGCGACTCGTCGCGTCCCCATGAGGAATATCTCCCCGAGCCTCTCACGTCGCTGCAGAGAGAAGAACTTCGTCGCCGGAACATGGATGCACTGCACACTCCTATCGTCGGAGAAACCCTCGAGGCTCGTGCCTTGGAGGACGCGCGCCTGGCAAACTTGGCCGAGCGCGCTTGACTGGAGAACCTCCAGCAAGCACTCGACGAGCATGCGTGGCAACGGGTTCCCGAATCCAGTCGACGCAGCTCTTTCCGCCCCCGCAGGTATATCGAACTTCGATTCAGAATTTAGCAGCTGCAGCCCGTATAGCAGAGTCGATTCAGCCTTCCCAGTCGGAGGCTGGTAGAGGCTTGCTGCAGATCAGAGCATTACTTCGGGCAGCAGGAGACCAGAATTCCACTGTTTCTCAGTCGCGGAACAGGATTCACAGCAGATCCGTTGCTGCAGACACAGTTGTAACGCCCCGAGACCGATGTGCCAGGTGTCCTCTAGTTATTCGTTGTTGTTGCTTTGTCATTGCTTGCGTGTCATGCATTGCATATCATGTCATCATGTGCATTTCATTTGCATACGTGTTCGTCTCATGCATCCGAGCATTTTCCCCGTTGTCCGTTTTGCATTCCGGCGCTCCTATCTCCTCCGGTGGTCCTTTCTACCTTTCTTTCGTATGTGGGGGTTAAACATTTCCGGATTGGACAGAGACTTGCCAAGCAGCCTTGGTTTACTACCGGTAGACCGCCTGTCAAGTTTCGTATCATTTGTACTTCGTTTGATACTCCAACTGTGAACCGAGGAACCGAGAATGCCTCGTGTGTGTTGCAGCCCAACACCACTCCAAAGTGGCCCAAAACCCACCTAAACCATATCCATCATCTCGGTCGTTCGATCACGATCGCGTGGCCGAAAACCGCACCTCATTTGGACTCTCCTAGCTCCCTCTACCTATATATATGTGATCCCCTCCGAAATTCGCGCAAACGAAACCCTAAAACTCCCCCGCGCGCCGTCGAACATTTCGCCCCGCGCTGCCGGACAATGTCCGCCGCCGCCGCCACCTCACCCGGACCTATCACGAGCTGCCACCTCAGCCGCTGCTCCGCCTGCATCCACTCACGGCGCGCCATGTGGTGCCGCCTCTCTCTCCTCTCGCGCGCACCGCCGAGGCCCACCGCGGCCCGCGCCCGGCCCTCCTCCGCACCAACCAGGCCCGAGCGCCGAGCCCCCGCGCGCCTCTCTCCGCCGCCACGCTCGCCTTTGCCGCCGTTTGCCTTGCCGGCAACCTGCCCGCGCCGCCTTCGCGCCCTCGCCGCCGGTGAGCCGCCACCGTCGCCTTAGATCGCCAGACCCCGCGCCACGACCGCCGCCGACCTCCCTACGCCGCCCGCGTCGAGATCCGGCCGGATCCGGCGAGATCCGGCCCGGATCCGCCATCTCCGGCGAGGTCCACTCCTCTTCCTTCCATCTCCGGCGAGATCCGCCGCCGCCTCGGTTCACGCGCCGGATGAACCCTAGATCCGGAGGTCTATATTTTCACTAAGTCGCCGAGTTTTCCATGTTTCATATGCCCATATTCATCATGTCGTAACTTTGCATCCGTAGATCCGTTTTGGGCGTGTAGCATATCAAAATGGTCGTCTCAGAGAGAACATCATTTCATCTCATTGCATAATTTTTATTTGAGTTCATCTTGATGCCCGAAATGCTGTTGGAAGGGAACTATTTGAGTTAATTGTCAGATCTGTTGCATCAAATAGCTATTTGTCATTTTTGCCATGATTATTGTGTGCATGATATGCCCCTGAGCTCTACATATGTTTTGTTATATGCTTTGCCATCTTTCCAGAGGTGCAACCCATGCATTTTTGTGATGTGTGTGGTGACTAGCACAAGCTTGCAAAATGGGGCATTCGCTAATGCTGATTTCAGGGACTTAGCATTTCCACTAAGTCCTTGATCTGTTTATCTCAATATGCCACATGTTCATGTTGTTTCCTAGTGATCCGTGCCTCTTTTGAGGATAAACAGTAAGGATGTTTTGTTAATCTTGTAGTGCTCTATCCATCCATGTCTTTGTTTGCATTTATGGAGCACCTTAGGTTGAGTCAATCGAGCTCTACTTTTGCTATTTCGTGAATCTGGGCAGATTGTCTACTTGTTAGCGATTTTGCCGAGGATGTTGTAGTTGATCCGTGCATGCTATGTTATTGTTCTTGCCATGTATAGCTTGTATTTTGTGCATTCTTGATGGGTGTATGCTTAGTTTGTGATGCCTTGCTCTGTACTGAGTGCATCAAGCTCGTAAACATGCCTACTTGATATCTGTTTTGCATGCTCCAGTTTTTCACTAAGTCTGGAAGTCTGATTATGTTTTTGCCATGTTCACATGCTTGCAATTGTATTTTCTGATCCCTTTTGGCTCAAGGTCACTAAGGGACTTTTGTTAAGCTCTTTGAGTAGCTCCATGCCATGCCTTGCTTTGCCATGTTCAGGCCCTGTAGCATATAGTTTTAATGCTCAAAGTGTGCTATCTGATCTGAAATTCCAGGCTTGTGTTAATTTCACTAAGTCTGAGATCTGTTTACCAATTGCACTTTTGCCATGCTTGTTTGAACCTGTTAATGGATGAATTAGCCGTAGCTCAGTGTTCATCTTTTGTTAAGCATCATAAGTGGATCCTTGCCATGTATTTTGATGCCATGTTTGGGTGCTGTAGCATGTTTAACTTGTTGCAATTAGATGGCTACTTGTTGTATATCGCAGACCGGTGCCATATTTGAATTGATTGCCATTTCCAAACCGTAACTCCGATTCCCGTGATCTTTATATCGTTTTCAAGCATTTTCATCTCATCTTTCCAGTGGCACACTTGGATTTCCAAGTTGATGCCAGGTTCATTCATTCCCTTGAAAATCATGCATATGCATCGCATACCGCATCCCGCATATCATACCATGTTCATGTGTTGGTTGTTTACTATGTTGTGTGCTTCTTTCCGGTGTTTGCTTCTTCGGGTTGATTCTGGTAACATCGCGTTTGTGAGGACCCGTTCATCTACGTTCGTTTGTCTTCATGGACTCGTTCTTCTTCCTTGCGGGATCTCAGGCAAGATGATCATACCCTCGAAATCACTTCTATCTTTGCTTGCTAGTTGCTCGCTCTTTTGCTATGCCTATGATGCGATACCTACCACTTGCTTATCATGCCTCCCATATTGTTGAACCAAGCCTCTAACCCACCTTGTCCTAGCAAACCGTTGTTTGGCTATGTTACCGCTTTGCTCAGCCCCTCTTATAGCGTTGTTAGTTGCAGGTGAAGATTGAAGTTTGTTCCTTGTTGGAACATGGAGATGTTGTTCCTTGTTGGAACATGTTTACTTGTTGGGATATCACGATATATCTTATTTAATTAATGCATCTATATAGTTGGTAAAGGGTGGAAGGCTCGGCCTTATGCCTGGTGTTTTGTTCCACTCTTACCGCCCTAGTTTCCGTCATATCGGTGTTATGTTCCCGGATTTTGCGTTCCTTACGCGGTTGGGTATAATGGGAACCCCTTGACAGTTCGCCTTGAATAAAACTCCTCCAGCAAGGCCCAACCTTGGTTTTATCATTCGCCACCTAGCCTCTTTTTCCCTTGGGTTAGGCCAACCCAAGGGTCATCTTATTTTAACCCCCCCCCCCCGGTTCAGTGCTTGTCTAAGTGTTGGTTCGAACTGAGTAGACTGCGGGGCCACCTCGGGGAAACTTGAGGGCTGGTCTTACTCGTAGGATGTCTCATCCGGTGTTGCCCTGAGAACGAGATATGTGCAGCTCCCATCAGGATGTCGGCGCATCGGGCGGCTTTGCTGGACTTGTTTTACCATTGTCGAGGATGTCTTGTAGTACCGGGATACCGAGTCTGATCGGAATGTCTCAGGAGGAGGTCTATTACTTCATTGACCATGAGAGCTTGTCATGGGCTAAGTTGGGACACCCCTGCAGGGTTTTGAACTTTCGAAAGTCATGCCCGTGATTATGGGCAGATGGGAATTTGTTAATGTCCGGTTGTAGAAAACCTGAAGTTGACCTTAAATTAAAATGCATCAATCGCGTGTGTAACCGTGATGGTCTCTTCTCGGCAGAGTCCAAGAAGTGAACACGGTGTTGGAGTTATGCTTGACGTAGGTTGTTCTAGGATCACTTCTTGATCATACTTTTATCGATCGTGCTTTGCCTTCTCTTCTCGCTCTCATTTGCGTATGTTAGCCACCATATATGCTAGTCTCTTGCTGCAGCTCCACCTCATACCTTTACCTTACCCATACGCTTAAATAGTCTTGATCGCGAGGGTGTGAGATTGCTGAGTCCCTGTGGCTCACAGATACTTCCAAAACCAGCTTGCAAGTGCCGATGATGCCATTCCAGGTGACGCAACCAAGCTCAGGGGGAGCTCGATGAAGATCTTGTCCTTTGTGTTGTTTCGTTCTAGTTGATCAGTAGTGGAGCCCAGTTGGGGTCGATCGGGGACCTTTGTCGCATTTGGGGTTCTTCTTTTATTTTGGTTCCGTAGACGGACCTTGAGTGTATTTGGATGTTGTAATGCTTTATTCATGTATTATGTGGAGTGGCGATTGTAAGCCAACTATGTATCTCTTTTCCCTTTTGTATTACATGGGTTGTTTGCGAAGATTACCTCACTTGCGACATTGCTTTCAATGCGGTTATGCCTCTAAGTCGTGCTTCGACACGTGGGAGATATAGCCGCATCGAGGGCGTTACAACAGTCCAGTCGGCTCATAGCCCAAGATCACCCCCGAGGCGCGAGGGACGTGGGGACCGGCGTAATCAGTACGGGAACCGCGAGCAATATGACCACCGATTCGATCGTGACGATCGACGTCGAGTGCCCACCCCTCCCCCGAGGAGCGGGTCATATGCGCCTTGACAGCAGGATGACATGCGCCCTCATAGTGTTGGGCGAAGGATTCCAGTCGACTCCAGGGAGCCAGGCTTTGATGCGAGATCCATTCTCGTTCAAGGTTTGGTTGACAGGAACAGAGCTCACCGAGAAGGTCATGACAGAGATGCACCTACCAACAGCAGAGCACATGCTTCGGGGCTAGAGTGCTTTAGTAGAGCCATCAGGGCCGCCGTGATTCCTCCCAACTTCAGGTTGGCGACTGGAGTCAGTAAGTTCACTGGTGAGTCCAAGCCCGATACTTGGCTTGAAGACTACCGAGTGTCTATCCAGATTGGCGGCGGCAATGAAGAAGTGGCCATGAAGCAACTGCCTCTCATGTTGGAGGGCTCGACCAGAGCGTGGCTAAACTAGTTAGCACCCAGCAGCATTTACACTTGGGAAGATCTCGCCCGAGTGTTTGTCACCACATTCGAAGGAACATGCAAGCGACCGGCAGGGCTGACAGAACTGCGGTCTTGCAAGCAGAAGCCGAATGAAACTTTGAGGGATTACATCCAGAGATGGATCACGTTACATCACATGGTGGAGAATGTGCCTGACCACCAAGCAGTCTGTGCCTTCAAAGAAGGTGTCAAGTACAGAGAGCTAAATCTGAAATTCGGTCGGACCGGAGATATGTCTCTGAATCGGATGATGGAGATTGCCACCAAGAACGCTAATGGTGAAGATGAGGATCGACTCAGGAGTGGCAAGCTCAAGTCAGTCACCCAAGAAACCGAAGGAAATTCCAATCGGAAACAGAAGCGGAAAGCCGAGCCAGCTGCTCCTGGGGAAGCCTTGGCTGTAACCCAAGGAAAGTTTAAAGGGAAACCCAAAGGACCTTGGAACCCCAAGAAAGTTAAAGACCAGGACGGAAATGATGTGTTGGATTTGCCATGTCTCGTCCACACCAAGAAAGATGAAGAGGGTAATTTCATTTACCCGAAACATACCACTCGACAGTGTCGACTCTTGATCCAGCAGTTCCAGGGCAAGCAGCCCAAAGATAAGGAAAAGGAGTCGGACAAAGTTGAGGACAAGGATGATAGCGACGATGGATACCCCCAGGTCAATTCCACCCTGATGATTTTTGCTGATGTTGAAAGCAAAAGTCGACTAAAAGTTATCAACCGAGAGGTGAATATGGTTGCTCCGGCACACCCAGTTACCTGAAGTGGTCTCAGACTGCCATAACATTCAACCGGTCTGATCACCCAACACACATCGCCACCCCCGGGAGGCAAGCTTTGGTGGTCGACCCTGTTGTTGAAGCCACTCGACTGACCAAAGTCTTGATGGATGGTGGCAGTGGTTTGAACATACTATATGCTGAGACGTTGAAAGGAATGGGCATTCCGATGTCCAGACTCAGTACCAGCAACATGAGTTTCCATGGAGTCATTCCTGGGAAGAAGGCTGAATCACTCGGCCAGATTGCTCTTGATGTGGTTTTCGGTGATTCCAAGAATTACCGCAAAGAAAAGTTGACGTTTGAAGTTGTAGACTTCCAGAGTGCCTATCACGCTATTTTGGGCAGGCTGGCTTATGCACGCTTCATGGCCCGACCATGTTATGTGTATCTCAAGTTGAAGATGCCTGGCCCCAAAGGTGTGATCACTATTACGGGCAATCGGAAGAAAGCGGAAGAATGTTTTCAGAAAGGTTCAAAGATCGCTGATGCTCAGATGGCGGTGGTGGAGTAGCAGGAATACCAGAAGACTGCAGACCCGAGTGATTTGTTGCGAGCCAAGAAGCCCGCTACAGAATCAGCTTTTCAGTCGTCTGGCGAAACAAAGACAGCTCACATCCACCCGACCGATCCCAGCGCTGCTCCAACTCATACCTCAACAACACTCGACTCCAAATAGGAAGAAGCGCTCATCCAGTTCCTCCGTGAGAACTGGGACATTTTCGCATGGAAGCCTTCTGACATGCCGGGTGTTCCCAGGGAGCTGGCTGAGCACCGCCTAAGAGTCGACTCAAAAGTAAGACCTGTTAAGGAACATCTCCGACGGTCCGCCGTCCAGAAGAGAAAGGCTATTGGCGAGGAGGTGGCTCAGCTCTTAGCAGCGGAGTTCATCCGAGCAATCTACCACTCCGAGTGGCTCGCCAACGTTGTCATGGTCCCCAAGAAGGACAAGTCACTTCGCATGTGCATTGACTTTAAACATATCAATCGGGCCTGCCCGAAAGATCATTTTCCTCTCCCCCGCATTGATCAGATAGTCGACTCGACTGCGGGATGTGAGCGACTGTCTTTTTTAGACGCTTATTCCGGGTACCATCAGATCCGTCTGTATGGGCCTGACGAGATTAAAATAGATTTCATCACTCAATTCGGGTGGTTCTGTTATGTTACCATGCCGTTCGGCCTCAAGAATGCCGGAGCCACATTCATGAGGATGATTCAGAAGTGTTTGCTCACTCAAATCAGTCGGAATGTGGAAGCATACATGGATGACATTGTGGTCAAGTCACGGAAGGGTTCCGACCTGCTGGCTGACCTTGCTAAAACCTTTGCCAACCTTAGGAGGTATGATATCAAGCTTAATCCATCAAAGTGCACATTCGGGGTTCCTGGCGGAAAATTACTCGGTTTTCTCGTTTCCGAACGGGGAATCGACGCCAATCCAGAAAAAGTCGGTACTATACTCTGAATGAAAAGTCCTGTGCAAGTGCACGACGTCCAGAAGCTTACTGGTTGCTTGGCCACTTTAAGTCGATTCATATCCCATCTCGGTGAAAAGGCATTGCCTCTTTACCGATTGATGAAGAAGTCCGACAAGTTCGAGTGGACTCCCGAAGCTGATGCAGCGTTTGCAGAGCTCAAAGCTCTGCTCTCCACCCAGCCCGTGCTTGCTGCCCCAATCAACAAGGAGCCTTTGCTGCTTTACATCGCAGCCATGGGACAAGTCGTCAGTACAGTACTTACGGTCGAGTGGGGAGAAGAAGGAAAAGCCTTCAAAGTTCAGCGCCCAGTATATTACATTTCTGAAGTTTTGACCCCCGTCGAAGCAAAGATATCCTCATTATCAGAAGCTTGTATATGGGATTTATATGACCACAAAGAAAGTTGCTCACTACTTCTCTGATCATTCCATTACAGTCGTCAGCGACGCTCCGTTATTAGAGATCCTGCATAATAGAGATGCAACTAGTCGAGTGGCAAAATGGGCGATTGAACTCCTTCCTCTAGATATCAAGTTCGAGGCAAAGAAAGCTATCAAGTCCCAGGCAATAGCAGATTTTGTCGCCGAGTGGATTGAACAGCAACTGCCGACTCAGGTTCACTCAGAGCATTGGATCATGTTCTTCGACGGCTCCAAAATGTTGAATGGTTCTGGTGCCGGGGTAGTGTTGGTCTCCCTCCGAGGAGATAAGCTCAGATATGTTCTTCAAATCCACTTTGATTCCTCCAATAACGAGGCGGAATATGAAGCACTTTTGTATGGGTTGCGCATGGCCATTTCACTCGGCGTCCGTCGCCTCATGGTCTATGGCGACTCAGATTTGGTGGTTAATCAGGTGATGAAGGAATGGGACGTCAGAAGTCCAGCCATGACTGGTTATTGCAATGCAGTGAGAAAGTTGGAGAAGAAATTCGAGGGGTTAGAGCTTCATCACATACCCCGACTGAAAAATCAAGCAGCTGATGATTTGGCAAAAATAGGTTCCAAAAGAGAAGCCATTCTAGCAATGTGTTTCTGGAACACATCCACACACCATCAGTTCAGGAGGATCCCTTCACTGAAGAGGCCCCGCAGCCAAAAAGTGCCACGGATCCGACTGAAGTTGAAGTTCCAGCTGTGGTCGACCTGATCATGGAAGTCTTGGTCATCACTCCCGACTGGATAGTACCTTACATCGCGTACATCCTAAGGAAAGAACTCCCAGAGGACGAAGAAGAGGCTCGACAGATCGTCCCTCGATCCAAGGCCTTGACAGTCATAAAGGGGCAGTTGTATAGGGAAAGCGCGACTGGAGTCAGTCAGAAGTGTATCACACCAAAAGAAGGTCAGATGATCCTTGATGATATCCACTCGGGGACCTGTGGTCATCATGCGTCCTCTCGGACCATTGTGGCTAAAGCATACCGAGCGGGATTTTACTGGCCAAGGGCCAATGAAATGGCAAAAGAGATAGTCGACAAATGTGAAGGATGTCAGTATTACTCCTATATGTTGCACAAGCCCGTGTCATCTCTGAAAAACAATCCACTCGTCTGGCCCTTCGCTGTTTGGGGGCTGGACATGGTTGGACCACTGAAAACGGGCAGGAGCGGCTTCACTCATGTGCTAGTAGCAGTCGACAAGTTCACCAAATGGATTGAAGCTAAGCCTATCAAGAATCTTGATGCTTGCACTGCTATCAGTTTCCTCAGAGAGTTGATATTCAGATATGGAGTTCCGCACAGCATCATCACTGACAATGAGTCAAACTTCGATTCCGACAAATTCAGGGCCTTTTGCGCCTCTCAGGGCACACGAGTCGACTATGCTTCGGTCGCTCACCCTCAGTCGAATGGACAGGCGGAAAGAGCAAACGGCCTAATTCTCAAAGGACTGAAACCTCGATTGATGCGCGATCTCAAGCACGTAGCAGGTGCATGGGTCGACGAGCTTCCATCAGTTCTTTGGGGATGTCCAGAAAGAAACGGATCGACCGGAAGAACCCCTTTCTTTCTGGTCTATGGAGCCGAAGCAGTCTTGCCGAGTGACATGCTTCACAACGCCCCTCGAGTCAAGCTCTACTCTGAAGAAGAAGCAGAACAAGCCCGGCAGGACGCAGTCGACCTCCTGGAAGAAGAAAGAGAAATGGCCATGATCCGATCGACCATCTATCAGCAAGACTTGTGTCGATTCCGTGCCAGAAATGTGAAGAGTCGAGCCTTCCAAGAAGGAGGCTTAGTCCTCCGCGTGGATCAGCAAAAACCACACAAACTCACTCCCACTTGGGAAGGCCCCTTCATAGTCACTAGAGTCCTCCACAATGGAGCGTACCACCTCTACAATGTCGATCACCAGATTGATGAGCCACGAGCCTGGAATGCGGAGCTACTCCGCCCCTTTTATACTTGAATTCTCACTCGGATAAGATGTAATAAGAAAAAACTCCTGTAGTTTATTTATCAAAGACAAGAGCGTTATAATTTTCTCAGCGATTGTTTTTTTTTTGCGTAAGAAATCCCCCAGTGGGTGGCTTAGCTGCGAATCCGCTTCGCCTAAGTTTGCAAAAATAATTTCCTACCGAGTGGTGAGCCAGCCTCCCACTCGGGGGCTTAGCTACAAACCCATTTCGCCTAAGTATTTAAAAATCCTACCGAGTGGAGAGCAATCCTCCCACTCGGAGGCTTAGCTGCAGTCCAGTACTCGCCTAAGTCTTCCCGCTCGGAGACTTAGCTGCAGTCTGGCACTCGCCTAAGTTTGAAAAAATCCTACCGAGTGGAGAGCAATCCTCCCACTCGGAGGCTTAGCTGCAGTCCAGTACTCGCCTAAGTCTTCCCACTCGGAGACTTAGCTGCAGTGCGACACTCGCCTAAGTTTGAAAAAATCCTACCGAGTGGAGAGCAATCCTCCCACTCGGAGGCTTAGCTGCAGCCCAATACTCGCCTAAGTTTTCTCACTCGGAGACTTAGCTGCAGTCCGGCACTTGCCTAAGTTTGAAAAAATTCCTACCGAGTGGAGAGCAATCCTCCCACACGGGGGCTTAGCTGCAGTCTAGTACTCGCCTAAGTGTTTGAAAAAATCCTACCGAGTGGAGAGCAATCCTCCCACTCGGGGGCTTAGCTGCAGTCCAGTACTCGCCTAAGTGTTTGAAAAAATCCTACCGAGTGGAGAGCAATCCTCCCACTCGGGGGCTTAGCTACAGTCCAGTACTCGCCTAAGTTTTCTCACTCGGAGACTTAGCTGCAGTCCGGTACTCGCCTAAGTATTAAAAAATCCCATCGAGTGGAGAGCAAACCTCCCACTCGGGGGCTTAGCTGCAGTCCAGTACTCGCCTAAGTCTTCTCACTCAGAGACATAGCTGCAGTCCGGCACTCGCCTAAGTTTGAAAAAATCCTACCGAGTGGAGAGCAATCCTCCCAGTCGGGGGATTAGCTGCAGTCCAGTGCTCGCCTAAGTTTTCTCACTCGGAGACTTAGCTGCAGTCCGGTACTCGCCTAAGTATCTGAAAATCCTACCGAGTGGTGAACAAACCTCCCACTCAGGGGCTTAGCTGTAGTCCAGTGCTCGCCTAAGTACGAAACACATCTCAATCCTCAAGGACGACGAGGTGCAGGTCAACTGCCACCTTCTCCTGGGGAGCTTCGCCACAAATACAATGTGCGCTCTATCCCGCTCTGCAGTAACAAAGCGCAGGTCGACTGCCACCTTCTCCTGGGGAGCTTCGCCACAAATACAATGTGCGCTCCATCCCGCTCTGCAGTAACGAGGTGCGGGTCGACTGCCACCTTCTCCTGGGGAGCTTCGCCACAAATACAATGTCTGCTCCGTCCCGCTCTGCAGTAACAAGGTGCGGGTCGACTGCCACCTTCTCTTGAGGAGCTTCGTTACAAATACGATGGACACTCCATCGCCGACCCGCAAGGGCAACAAGGCGCGGGTCGACTGCTTCCTTCTCCTTTGGAGTTGCGCTACAAATACAAAAGTTGTCTCGAATAAAGAACGGGTTCACTCAGCAGGGGATTCATGGAGATATTCAACGATAAACCAAGTTCTGATAAAATCCTAAAGGTTCCGGACCACGGATCGAAGTGCTCAGGCATTCAGCCCGAAAGAGTTTAACGGTTACAAAGACCACTCGGCATTCCGAGGCAAATTTAAGGTGAGGCATAAAAGTTTGTTCACTCCGCGGGAGGAGGACTAGTAGGCTCGACGAACTCGTCTAAGTCGACGCCGTCTGCGATCCGAGTGGCTGCGGCGATGAAGGTCTCCATAAAAGATCAAAAGTCATGCTTCTGGGTGTTGGCGACCTTGATTGCTGCCAGCTTATCTTGTCGCACCTCCTTGCAATGGACACGAACCAAAGACAGAGCCACATCAGCGCCGCACCGGGCAGAAGACTTCTTCCACTCCTGCACTCGGTCAGGGATTTCGTTAGGTCGAGTCATCAGGGACTCTAGATCATTTTGGAGCGTGGCCTCTGACCAAAGTGTCAGGTCGATCCGTGACATGGCGACCTTCAGTCGAGCCAAGTAGTCCACGACACCGTCGATGTAGGATTCCAGTCAGAGCAGATTCATGGCAGTTTCATCTTTCACGGGAGAATTAATTGGATCCAAACCTGGTTCGATCCGCCCAGTCTCCTCCTCAAAGTTCTGGCAAAACTCTGCATTCACGATCCAAGAATAAGTCAATTTTCATACGCTGAGTCGACACAAACAAAAATCAGTCGGAACAAAATGTGCACCTTCAAGCTTGATGAACAACTTCTTGGCAAGGCTCCTCAGATAGCTCTCCAGATCGTCCCTCCTGCGAGCGATGCCTTCCATCTTCTCGCCCAGGTTGAGGTTCTCCTTCTTCCAGCGCGAGCACTCCTTGTTGGCTTCGTTCAGAGCAGGTTTCAGCTTGGTATTCTCTTCTTCCAACTGGCTGACTGAAGCCAGTTTCTGTTCAGCCAAGGCGGTTCAGTCGTCAGCTTCCTTCCGAGCAGCAGCCAAATCCTAATCCTTCTTCGCCAGAGTTTCTCTCAGTTTTTCTGCAAAGAAACGATGATTGATTCAGAAATAGCAGAAGGGTACTCAAGCCTAAGACAGACCAGTCGACAAACTCATCTTACCAGTGGCGCCGTCCTTGACCTTTTGCAACTCTGTCTTGGCCAGCTCCAAGTCAAGGTTTAGTTGAATCTGCTGTTTCTCCAAGTTAGCAAAGCAAGCTCCAAAATCACAAGATTTCTGAAATCAAAGGGGGGAAGTTATTTTACAGCGAAAATCGACAAAGACAATAAGTACTAAGACTACGGTCGACTGCCCTCAGTCCACCATAGTCTCGGGGACTACACCCAGTGGGTGCACTTTGCGTGCCCCCACCAGTTCTCATCCCACTCGACCGGCCCGCCGGAGTCGAGTGCAGGGAGTAAAAAAAAGAAAGTAGAACTCAGACCACAGTCGACTGCCAGCAGTCAACCGCGGTCTCGGGGACTACACCCAGTGGGTGCACTTGGCGTGCCCCCACCGGTTCTGATCCCACTCGACCAGATCGAGTGGAAGAGACAAACTACCAGTTCGGTTTACATTCGACAAAATGTAAAGACTACAATCGACTACCAGCAGTCCACCATAGTCTCGGGGACTACACCCAGTGGGTGCACTCAGCGTGCCCCCACTAGTTCAAAAATTCAATCGACGCACCCAGTGGGTGTACAGATGCAAAGATTTTCGGAAAGAGTCTTCAGATAGCATATCCTAACAGAACAAGCGGCGACCAACTAACCTGGACGTTGCTCTGGAGAGCCGAGCTGGCATCGTAGGCAGCTTGGCTGGCGTCGTGCACCGTCTTCATCTTCTCCATCATAATGCCCGCCTGGCGTATGGCTTCCCTGGCAGCATTCACCTCGTCCTCTAGGACATGATGGGTCACAAAAACTGAAGGCGGGTCGATAGGGGCCTGAGCAGTCGACGAGGAAGGCAAGGCACTCGACAATGGCACGGCGAAGGTAATAGAACCCCGATTGGCATCGCCAGCGTCCTGAACGACTGGCTCCGCCCTCGGCGTTGATTGTGGCACCTCGCTCGCAGGAGCTTGCCTATTTCTCCTCGCCAAAGGCCTCTCCGGCTCTTCATCATCGTCATCAGGGAGGTCAATAATGTTAGGGGCTGTTCAAAGTTCAGTCGAAAAAATTACATCACCCAATGGTACACATTGCAGTTGAATCGACCAAAATAAAGACAGTATGGCAGAAACCATGCCCAGATTAGAAGTGACCGCATCCTCCATCACCTCATCATCGTCCCTGTAAGCTGAGGTCCCGGAAGTAGCAGCGCTGATAGTTCCAAAGTTCGTCTGGTTAAAACAAGAAAAACAAATAGCACAGAGCGTCGAGTAAATATGAAGGGAGACACTCATGCGGAAGCGATGGGGATGTCAATCTTAATCTTCGGCAACGCCTTCCGAAGCTTCGGCTCTGCGACTTTGGGATGCTTTGACGCTTTTTCAGTCGGAGTTGGCAAAGAGGTCCGAGGACGCTTCGAAGACTGACTAGCTTGAGCAATCGCCTTTTCACGGGCGCTCGGTCGTTCTTGGTCAAGTTTGGACCGCCTCTCCCTGCGAGGAGGCGACTCGACTTCTTCTTCGTCACTTGGATCGTCGCTTTCTTCATCTCCTCTACCGTCAGACTCCCATTCGCCACTGTCGCCGCCGCTCGCTTCTCCTTCCGGGTCCTGCTCTTGCTCTCCGTTGGGCATTGAATACATTTCAATAATGGCCTGAAAGAAAGCAGGAAGAACAAAGTCAGTCGACTCAGTATAGGCAGCTGCGCGAGTGAATTCAGATTACAAACAAGAACTCAGAATCGGACCTTCTCTGGTACGTGAGACTGGTTGAGTGGAGGAACTCTCCTGGCTCCCCTGGGGTTGTCCTTGTTTCTGGTCATGCCCGACAGCCACTTCTGTAGTGTGTCGTCATCGACCTCCTCCGGGTGAATCCGAGTGGAGTCTTCAAGACCCGAATACATCCACATCGGATGGTCTTGGGCTTGAAGAGGCTGGATGCGCCGCTGAAGGAAGACCTCCAAGAGATCCATACCAGTGACCCCGTCACAGATAAGCTGGACCACTCGCTCTACCAGCACCCTCACCTACGCCTTCTCCTCTAGGAGCACCTTCAAAGGGGAGGGTTTCCTCACTCGGTCCATGGTGAAAGGAGGGAGGCCAGTCGACTGCCCTGGCGTCGACTGGTCTTTGCAGTAAAACCAGGTCGACTGCCATCCACGAACTGAGTCGGGAAGAATCATGGCTGGAAAGGAGCTTTTCCCTCTCATCTGGACACCGAGACCCCCACACATCTGAATCACTTGAGTCCTCTCGTCACTCGGATTAACTTTTTTCACCGTCTGGGAGCGACAAGTGAAAATGTGCTTGAAAAGGCCCTAGTGAGGCCGACAACCCAGGATATTCTCACACAAAGAAACAAAAGCGGCGAGATAAACGATTGTGTTGGGAGTGAAGTGGTGGAATTGTGCCCCAAAGAAGTTCAGAAATCCCCGAAAGAAAGGGTGAGGAGGCAAGGAGAATCCACGGTCGACGTGGGTGGCAAGGAGAACGCGCTCACCCTCCCAAGGTTGCGGCTCGGATTCCTTCCCCGGAAGCCGCGCCGATTCATAGGGGATCAGCCCCCCTTCGGCTAGGTCGTCAAGGTCTTCTTGGGTGATCGTTGAGCGGATCCAGTCGCCCTGGATCCAGCCCTTCGGCAAGCCGGTTCGCGAGGAGGATCCGCCCCGACTAGTCGCCTTCCCCTTTGACCTCGCCGTCGCCTTCTTCGCCCGCTCTAGAGCCGCCGTCTTCTCATTTCCAATCGTCACCGGCGAAATGCGTACAGAGCGGTGGCGCTGGGGCGAGAGCGAGCGCGGAGAGGGAGCGTGAAGAGGAGAAGAGATAATGAGGACGCACAGTTCGAAGAGTCCCCGGTCCGACGCCTTATATGAGGCCACTTCCGAGTGGCTGACTGGTAGGCCCGGGCGGCCCTGTCAAATCCCGTAACGATCGCGCGCATGATACGTGGTGAAAAAGGTGGCACGGGGATCGAGGCGGCTCCGCTCTATCCCATCCGATTACTGTGGCTTCCCCCGTCCCGCGCGCTTCCCAAAATTCGGATCCCGCGAAATCTGCGGGCAGCAGAACAACTTGTCAGACCGGAGATCTCCTCCGCACCGTCACTCGGAACCTTTCAAGTAAAGAAACTCACTCGACAAAAGCTAAGAATGGATCAAGGCGACTGAAAAGGAAGTTGCTGTCATCACTCAGGATTCATTGACCCGAAACCAGATATACTCATGGCATGAAAAATGAGTCAGGGAAAATTCTCAACTCCTTCCCCACTCAAACGTCGATCCATTCGGGGGCTAATGACGAAGCTATGTACCTAGGGTAGGGTCATGGACCTGTCCGAACTGCCCTACCCAAGGACATCTCTAGAAGAAATCACCTTTCAATCGACTTGGAGGTGTTCCACTCAACAGACTCGAAGACACTCGACCAAGAAGCGATCACTCGACCAAGACCAAACCACTCGACGGCCAGGAGACCTAAAGGCACTCCGCATGCTAATGGTTGGTTATTAAGTAGCCTTTATGGTCATCATAGCACTTTATTAAGGGCGTTATCAGTAACGCCCGACCTTAATGTATTTAAACCCTGCATAACTGAGGGCCGGAGGGGTCCGGCGAACTCTATATAAGCCACCCCCCTCCTCAGTGTAAAGGGTTCGCACCCCTGTAAACCATACACGCATAATCCAGTCGACTGCCTCCGGGCTCCGAGACGTAGGGTATTACTTCCTTTGAGAAGGGCCTGAACTTGTAAACCTCGTGTGCTTACAACTTCTCCATAGCTAAGATCTTGCCTCTCCATACTTACCCCCCTACATTACTGTCAGACTTAGAACCATGACACTTAGCTTTGGGTTCAATCTTGCGGTGTCCTTTCTCGGTGATAGTAAGGGCAGCAAGGCACGTATTGTATTGTTGCCATCGAGGATAACAAGATGGGTTTTCTTCATATTGCATGAGTCTATCCCTCTACATCATGTCATCTTGCTTAAGGTGTTACTCTGTTTTTAACTTAATACTCTAGATGCATGCTGGATAGCGGTCGGTGAGTGGAGTAATAGTAGTAGATGCAGGCAGGAGTCGGTCTACTTGTCTCGGACGTGATGCCTATATACATGATCATACCTAGATATTCTCATAACTATGCTCAATTCTGTCAATTGCCCAACAGTAATGTGTTCACCCGCCGTAGAATACTTATGCTCTCGAGAGAAGCCACTAGTGAAACCTATGGCCCTCGGGTCTATCTTTATCATATCAATCTCCTACTACTTAGTTATTTACTTTGCCTTTATTTTACTTTGCATCTTTATCATAAAAATACCAAAAATATTATCTTATCATATCTATCAGATCTCACTCTCGTAAGTGGCCCTATAGGGATTGACAACCCTATTTGCGTTGGTTGCGAGGATTTATTTGTTTTGTGCAGGTGCGAGGGACTCGCGCGTAGCCTCCTACTGGATTGATACCTTGGTTCTCAAAAACTGAGGGAAATACTTATGCTACTTTGCTGCATCATCCCTTCCTCTTCGGGGAAAACCAACACAGTGCTAAAAGAGGTAGCACTTTTCCATAAACCATTTTATACGGAGACATACCCATAGGATTTTTATATGCAGTTCTATAGGCCCATAATGCATCATCAAGTTTCTTGGACCAATTCTTTCTAGATCTATTAACAGTCTTTTGCAAAATTAATTTGAGTTCTCTATTACTCAATTCTACATGACCACTAGACTATGGGTGATAAGCGGATGCAATTCAATGATTAACATCATACTTAGCAAGCATTTTACGGAAAGCACCATGAAATAAAATGTGAACCACCATCAGTCATTAAATATCTAGGGACTCCAAATCTTGGAAAATAACTTCTTTAAGCATCTTAATAGAGGTGTTATGATCAGCACTACTAGTTGGAATAGCTTCTACCCACTTAGTAACGTAATCAACAGCAACTAAAATATGTGTATATCCATTAGAGGAAGGAAAGGGTCCCATATAGTCAAAGCCCCAAACATCAAATGGTTCAATAACGAGTGAATAATTCATATGCATTTCTTGACGTCTACTAATATTACCAATTCTTTGACATTCATCACAAGATAAGAAAAACTTACGGGCATCCTTGAAGAGAGTAGGACAATAAAAACCAGACTGCAATACCTTATGTGCAGTTCTATCTCCAGCATGGTGTCCTCCATAAGCTTCGGAGTGACACTTACGTAGGATCTGTTCCTGTTCATGCTCAGGCACACAACGTCTAATAACACCATCTACTCCTTCTTTATAAAGATGTGGGTCATCCCAAAAGTAATGCCTCAAATCATAGAAGAACTTTTTCTTTTGTTGGTATGTGAAACTAGGTGGTATAAACTTAGCAACAATGTAATTAGCATAATCAGCATACCATGGAGCAGTATGAGAAGCATTTATAACATTTAATTGTTCATCAAGAAAGCTATCATCAATAGGTAGTGGGTCATCAAGCACATTTTCTAACCTAGACAAGTTGTCTGCAACGGGGTTCTCAGCTCCCTTTCTATCAACAATATGTAAATCAAATTCTTGTAGCAAGAGAACCCATCTAATAAGTCTAGGTTTAGCATATTTCTTTTCCATGAGATATTTAATAGCAGCATGATCCATGTGAATAGTTACCTTAGAGTCAACAATATAAGTTCTGAACTTATCACAAGCAAATACAACTGCTAAGAATTCTTTTTCAGTAGTAGCATAATTCCTTTGAGCATTGTCTAGGGTTTTACTAGCATATTGAATAACATTTAATTTCTAATCAACTCTTTGTCCTAGAACAGCACCTACAGCATAATCACTAGCATCACACATAATTTCAAAGGGTAAATTCCAATCAGGTGGCTAAACAATAGGTGCAGAGATCAATGCTTTCTTAAGTATTTCAAATGCTTCTACACAATCATCATCAAAGACAAATGGTATATCTTTTTGTAATAAATTAGTTAGAGGCCGAGAAATTTTTGAGAAGTCCTTAATGAACCTCCTATAAAATCCGGCGTGACCAAGAAAACTTCTTATACCTTTGATGTCCTTGGGACATGGCATTTTCTCAATAGCATCAACCTTGGCTTTATCAACTTCAATACCTCTTTCAGAAACTTTATGCCCCAAGACAATACATTCATTAACCATAAAGTGGCACTTTTCCCAATTCAAGACAAGATTAGTTTATTCACATCTCTGCAAAAATCGATCAAGGTTGCTCAAGCAATCATCAAAAGAGGATCCATAGACGGAGAAATCATCCATGGAAACCTCACAAATATTTTCACAAAAGTCAGAGAATGTAGCCATCATGCATCTTTGAAAGGTAGCAGGTGCATTACATAAACCAAAAGGCATACGTCTATAAGCAAAAGTACCGAAAGGGCAATTAAAAGTAGTCTTTGATTGATCTTTGGCTGACACGGGTATTTGAGAGAAACCAGAATAACCATCTAGAAAGCAAAAATGTGTATGTTTGGATAATCTTTCTAGCATTTGATCGATAAAAGGTAAGGGGTAATGATCCTTTTTAGTGGCCTTATTTAATTTGCAGAAATCAGTTATCATCCTATAACCTGTAATAATTCTTTGAGGAATCAATTCATCTTTATCATTAGGAACGACAGTAATACCTCCCTTCTTAGGGACACAATGGACAGGACTTACCCACTGACTATCAGCAACGGGGTAAATTATACCTGCCTCAAGGAGCTTTGTATTTCTTTTCTTACCACTTCTTTCATTTTAGGATTCAGCCGTCGTTGATGATCATGAACTGGTTTAGCATCTTCTTCCAAATTAATTTTATGTTGACATAGAGTGGGACTAATGCCCTTAAGATCATCAAGAGTATACCCAATAGCAGCACGGTGCTTCTTCAGAGTTTTCAATAATCTCTCTTCCTCATGCTCTGAAAGGTTAGGACTAATAATAACAGGATATATCTTTTTCTCATCAAGATAAGCATATTTAAGAGTATCAGGTAACGCTTTAAGCTCAAACACGGGATCACCCTTGGGTGGAGGAGGATCCCCTGGGATTTCAACAGGTAAATTGTTTTTCAGAATAGGTTCCTGTTTAAAGAACACTTCATCTATTTCCCTTCTTTCATTCATAAACATATATTTTCATGGTCTAGCAAATATTGTTCTAAAGGATCACTAGGAGGTACGGCAAAAAGCAAGACCAATAATTTCATCCTTACTAGGTAATTCTTCTTCACGGTGTTTTCTACTAAATTTAGAGAAATTAAATTCATGAGTCATATCATCTAAACCGATAGTAACAACATCCCTTTTGCAATCTATGGTAGCATTAATAGTGTTTAAGAATGGTCTACCAAATATAATGGGACAAAAGCTATTTTGTGGGGAACCAAGAACAAGAAAATCAGTAGGATATTTAGTTTTCCCACACAAGACTTCAACATCTCTAACAATTCCCATTGGTGAAATAGTATCTCTATTGGCAAGTTTAATTATGACATCAATATCTTCTAACTCAACAGGTGCAATATCATGCATAATTTCTCTATATAGGCTAATAGGTATTGCATTAGCACTATCACCCATATCACATAAATCATGATAACAATGATCTCCTATTTTAACAGAAATAACAGGCATGCCTACCACAGGTCTAGGTTTTTCTTTAGCACAAGGTTTAGCAATTCTAGCAGTTTCATCACAGAAATAAATAACATGCCCATCAATATTATCAGCCAAGAGATGTTTAACAATAGCAATATCAGGTTCAACTTTAATTTGCTCAGGAGGTGTATAAGTTTTAATATTGCTTTTACAAACCATAGTTGAAGCTTTAGCATGATCCTTTATCCTAACAGGAAAAGGTGGTTTCTCAACATAAAAAGTAGGAACAAT
This sequence comes from Triticum dicoccoides, assembly GCF_002162155.2. Taxonomy (NCBI): domain Eukaryota; kingdom Viridiplantae; phylum Streptophyta; class Magnoliopsida; order Poales; family Poaceae; genus Triticum; species Triticum dicoccoides. Next base: position 70,682,075 of record NC_041380.1, on the reverse strand, counting down.
AGGATCATTATAAGGGACAATCTTTTCTTCAACTTTAATAGGTGCAGCTACTTTTACTTCTATGGGAGGATGATATTTAAACCACTTCTCCTTGGAGAGATCAACATAAGTAGCAAAAGATTGACAGAAAGAAGCTACTATCTCAGAGTCAAGTCCATATTTAGTGCTAAATTTACAGAAAACATCGGTATCCATAAAAGATTTAACACAATCTAACTTAGGTGTCATACCTGACTCCTTACCTTCATCCAGGTCCCAATCTTCAGAGTTGCGTTTAATTCTTTCCAATAAATCCCATTGCTCATCGTCTTGGTTTCGGCGGCGGCGATGGCGGCGTTGAATAAATATTCTTTAGATTGTTCCCGAGAAGTCGATCGGCCCAATGGTTGGGGGTGGTTTTGAAAACCACATGTTCAAGCAAGGATGGTATGGAGGCGACATCCTCGTGGTGGACATGTGTCCTCGGGCTCCACCGTTGCGACGACATTTACCCCAACATCAGCGCGCGAGGAGCTTGGGAGATAGTCCAGGAGCGGATGTAGATTGTGGACTTCATCGACGGCATCTGGAAGACGGAACTTGTGATGGGTTCGTGGTTGATGGATGGCAAGTGTGGTTTCCTCCTCCGGCGTCTTCTTAGTCGTGGTGGGGTGCCAGACCTTGAGTTCGATAGTGTGTCCGGGTGTTGCCCGGGTCTGATTCGTTCAATGATAATGACTTCAGTTTTGGTGAACCACCATACTTTGGAGGTCCACAAAGCTGCATATTCGCGATGGAGCCGCGTCGAGCTTGGGTGAGGACGTGATCCGTCGTTCTTTTCTTTGGTGGCTACTGTGGTCGTGTTGGAGGCAGGTGATGGAGCGTTGGTGTCTAACTCAGGGATGTTCTGCTATCTTTTCAGTTTTGTCATGTCGATCCTTACGTGCCTTGTACTTTGATCTTTATGACATAAATGCACTGGCGGAGGTATAGGGTGGCCAGGGTGGGCCGCGGCCCACCCTGGATTTACAAATCAGCCTTTATACCATAGCAAAATAAGTAGAATATGTTGGCCTACCCTGGCCCAGTGGGCTGGGTCCACCACTGCATAAATGAGACATGTATTACTATGCAAAAGAAAAAAACTGGTGTGCAGTGAAACAAAATACAACACATCAATGGATCATCCAAGGTATTATGACCATTTTTCGCAAAAAAAACTTGTTATGATCATACCAAGAATCGTGTGTGTGCCATGTCAAAAAAAAATCGTGTATGTGCCAAACGAACTGTAAGAAATCTAAGAATAAAAATAGGATTTTTAAAAAACAAATGGCCCAAAAAACAAAAGTTAAAAGTATAAAAGTTATTGTACTCCTATATGATTTCATACGTACTACTCCCTCCGTCCCATAATGTAAGACGTTTTTCGACACTAGTTCGAACGCAAGACCAAACAAGCTTGCCTAGCGTGCTATACCAGGTGGACATCAGACAAGTTGTGACATATGCCTCCTCGTATGTTACCTACACTAGACCTTCTCAAAGCGCCGTTGACCAGCCCCGTCGCTTACATCCCCTCTATCCTGCCGCTCACATTCACCTCCCTCTCAACGCCGGTCGCCGCCTAGATGTGTCACCTAACTTGCCGCCGTCCTCCCACTACTAGGGAAAAGCCTACCAGCAGCGAGGGTTTTGGGCCTCTCGGTAGCGCGGGCACCGGCGCTACTAATAAGGCGCTACAGCTAACGTATAGCAGTAGCGCCGGTTGTCCCATGCTACTGCTATACATGAATAGCTGTAGCGCTCTTTGGGAAAGGGCGCTACTGATATTTTCTGCAACGCTGTTTGCTGGGACGCGCTACTGACAATGCGGCGCTACTGCTAAATTTCCCCCCTCGCTACTACTAGTTTATTTATTAGTTTTTTTCCTGCATATTTGTTTTGTATTTGTTTTGTATTTGAATAGGCTTTATACAATAATCTTTAGCATATCATACACATACAAATGTAATCATAGCATATACATACAATTAGTCTCATCAAATCATGTCATCATCATAATCATCATCCAACACAAAGTGGTCTCTCATCATCATCTCGAAAATAGCGATACAAGTCTCGAATGATATGCAAATACATTGTCATCCATCTAAACAATGATATACGCGAGAAGAGCTATCACTTTGAGAACATGAGTTCGTATCCCTCTTTCGCATTAGCGTGAACCTCTAAACTAACTACTGCCTGTCGCTCGGAAACCGGAAGGGCCTGACACTCCGGCCACTTGTCGTATATATACTCCTGGCATAGCACTTCTTCGCCATCTATGATCTATGCACCTGCATCATCACATGAGTCGATGATATGCAACATATATAGTTGAGCAACAGAAAGAGACAGACTTGGCAAAAATAAAAACAACATATCATAAGCATAAATAAGAAAGTTCATCGTACCCCAAAATGCCCTAACTAGAGTGATTTTCGCTAGTCGAGGGGGAGAACGGTTTAATTACATCATAAATAAAGTTTCACCGTGCATAACTCAAAGTTTTGTCATACAGAAAGTATGGACTAAACGGACACATTGTCATATATCGACAATCACTCCAACATGTCGTTCCATCCATCCAAGTCAGGGAGATAGTCCCCGAGCCTAGTGAAAGGCTTCAGGTCGAGACGCTGAGAGGCTATCCATGTTCGGACGTCTTCCCGCGACATTTGTCCTTCTCCGTAGAACATCCCTGTTTTTCCGACGACCTCCTTCATGATGATTTGGGCAAGTTCGCGTTGGATGTTATAGAACTCAGCTCGAAGTCAATGATCCTCGATATCTCCTATGTCCTTTGCCCATTGCAGAATATGGGCATCGCCGGATCTAGGTGACATGCGAAGGTTCTGGTGATCCCGTATGTACTCCAGCATGTGGTGTAGGACATAGAATCCATCATTAAGAGAATCGTTCGGTTGCTGGATGCAGCAGAAGTCGGTCTTATGGCCGAAGGCGACCCTGCCGCCCCTTCTCTTCTTGTCCCTGACCTCTCCACCCCTTGCTTGGTAGTAAAACATAGCACTGTCGAGAACATCCTTGATGTGGGTGTAATCCTTTTTGTGAATGGTCTTCGACGAGTCCAAGTAAAGAGCATGGGAGAATCAGGGGTAGAGGATGATGAGGACGGCGCGCCCGCCGCTGCGCAAAATAAGTCCTCAAATTAATTAGCCTCCACCGTGCAAATGAATGATTGAAATCGAAGGAAGGATAGCAGCGTGGATGACTTACACGGGATGATAAGGCACGAGAATCGCCCCCTTGTCCTTATTGGTGAGCATGAAACTGACGATGTAATCCCTCGCGTATTCACGGTGATTTGCGCAGACTCCCAAGAAGCCCTCGTGCATGTAGTACGGGTCAGCGACATAGATATGAGATATCTGCTCAACCCCGATGATGTAGTTCATGTGCAAGGAATAAAGGCGGACAAATGTAAAATCCAGCTTCTTCATGTGAAACATGTCGAATATGTAATCGAATCAGAGGAAGAACTTATCCGCGGGGAAGCTGTCGACGTACGACATTTGCCGCGGAACGTTAACCACGTAGAGTGGGTATCCTGGATCTTTCGAGGCGATGAGGTCTTTCTCTACCCGTAGCACATCGTCATGAAGTCTCTTTAGATCGCCGAATCTGGCCCGTAGCGCTGTTGCAGGTAGGATTGGTTGACCGGGGATATGCCATTTATCCGCACCGGGGATATCTATACAGTCCTGAAGCCGAGGCTGCTGAGGCGGCTGGATCATACAAACAGCTTTTTTGCCTTTCCTCGCTCTCTTCCTAAACTTCTTTACTACCGGAAGGTCGTCCATAATATGTTGAGACGGCAATTCAGGCACCGACTCATGACGCTCAAACCCTGAGGAGGCGCCAGTATAGACATACTGTTCAGCAGCGCCATCGTCGTCCTCATCCTCATCCATGGCGATGTCATCAGTGACTAATGGAGCCTCCTCCTTACCCCGTCCGCTATCACCCAACCCGACACCCGACGATAATTGGGTAGGTGGGGTGTTGATGTTCATACCTTGCTGAGGCTGCGTGCTCGTGGGTGTGCTCCCGGCCGCCTCCAGACGAAGCAGACTCTTTGGCCACAACAGGACCCACCCAGCATTGCAACAATCACCAAGCCACCGCGGTGTCTCGTCGTCATCCCCCAGTAGTACTGGAGGAGGCAAATTCTCGTGGCCCGGTTTGACACTGGCCACGGAAACCTTGAAGACGTTCGGGGGGATCGGCCGGCTGTGGAACAATGGTTCCTTCAACTCCATTATCGTCGCCTTCCCCACGTCCACCTTCTGGTCACCGATGGTGTACAATATGGTGCACGGGGTTTCGTCGGCCTGCAAAGAAAAGTCTGCAACGTGAGACATCCGAAAGGCAACGAAAACGGGAGATTATACATTTATATTGAAGGGGGCCAGTGTGACAGATACCGTGAAGGCGTCGAGCTCAGCCAAAGACGAAGCACCGCCTAGCACGTCCAGTGCGGGAGCCGGTGCGGGAGCCGGTGCGGGAGCAGGTGCAGCTGCAGGTGCTGGTGCAACGCTAGTCGAGCTACTCCCCGCCAAGAAGTTAGCAAGTGGAAAGTCTGCTGCATCTTTTTTTGGATTTTGCCTGGTCCAATTGAAAACGGCCGGAACCAAGGTAGTAGAAATATCTAAAGCCACCTGTTTTGCGGCAGCTACCGCTGTTGCGACTGTCTCAGTTGATTTCTTCTCAACCGCAATCCCAACCCTCTTGTCGATGTTTTCTTCATTTAACCTCCGTCTTTCCTTTCTCTCCTCCGTGGTCTCACGGTAGTACTTCTTCCACGTGGCGCCGTCTCCGACACCGTGCACGCGTCCATACGACGGTCGAGTATCCACCGGTTGTTGTTTCAATATGTTCAACGCCCGGTTGAATGGAGTGTCCCACTTGGGCCTCGCCAATGCCTCAGACGGTGAGTCACTTTCGGCCGCAATCCCGTGCTGCTCTCTCTACAAAAGGCACAACGATCGTTTACAAATATGACTAACGTGTGCAGTCGAATTGATTAGAAACTAAAATTACCAGCAGTCTCATGAACTCCGTAATGACCGGTGTTGTCTCGTAAACCTTTTTCACTGGGTCCCAACGGTGCCGGGCCCTGAGGACGTCACGCTCCTGCGGGACGGTGAACTCCGCCAAGGGGTCTGGGATGCCCAGACTCGCGGCTTCCGCGTCCTCCTTGGCCCATTTGGACTTCTTTCCGCCGTAACCACGGCTTCCGAGGTGGTGGCTCCCAATGTTCCTCTCTTGAAGCCCCTTCATGTACTTAGACTTTTTTTGGCATCTTCGGCCTTGCAAGCCTCCTTGAATATTTGAAACTGCTCTTCTGTTATTGTCGGATTATCCTTTACAATCTCGGAGTAGGGTTCCTTCTTGTCGATGATCCTTGCTTTCACTCGATTTTTCCAGGCGGCCAACGCGTCGCTAAACTTGGTCATGGCGTGTTTCTTTATCTTCTTCATTGTCGGGTCCTCATCTGGATCTTTATAATCCTTCTCATTCCGGCCCGGGAACAAGAATATCTAGTGAAACTTCTTTAGAAGGGAGCTCCTCATATTTTCTATCTTCTATAGTTTCTCATCGTTGATGGTGGCGGTTGTCCGTACGATGCAGCCTATTTGATTGCCGTAGCATCGACGCGCTTCCTCGGGCGCCGTTGGCTCAAAATTGTCGTCGTCCACCTCCGTGACCACCACTCTAGTAGTCCTGAGTTTGTTAGGAACCCGTTGCCTCTTTGCTTTCGGTTCTACACCGGCTCCGCTCCCCGAGGCAGCGCCGGTCTCAGTCTCAGCGCCGGTCTCGATGCCGGTCTGAGTCTGAGCGCCGGTCTCAGTCTCAGCACCGGTCTGCGTGTCGGTCTCAGTCCCCGATGCCACCGGTGGACCCAGCAATAACATCGGTTGATCATCGATAAGGCTAAAAAATTCGTCTGCCGCCCGGTAGGCATCGTCGCAATCACCAGAACCCGGTCCTTCATCGTTGCTAGCCATGTTTCCTATGATTAAATCTAGTCAATTAATTCTAGACCTAATAAAATGAATAATGACATAAAAAAGGCCTATTGTTTTGCAGGAATGTTGACTCCTTCCTGGTGCGGCAAATCACGGGCACTCGATATGTCCTAGTTTGTAGCACAAGTCATGCCGAAATTCACGGAAAATTTCGGCATGAGCTTTGCTAAAAAGTGGACAAATCGAGAACCTGAAATTTGCCGGAAAAGAAATGAATCAACATTCCGGCAAAACATAGGCCACTAAGCATCATTCCCTGCAAACAGTGTCCAAATATATACGAGCAACCACATGTGCAAACAATGTAGAAGAAAATTCATTTAACTACTAATAGAACAAAATTCAGTTAACTTTAGTGCTCTATAATGATGAAAGGAAAAAAAATTCAGTTAACTACTAATTTCATTCATTTAGGTTATTCAGTTAACATCACCTAATTAACCTACTGTACCAATACTACTAGCGGCACTACTAACCTAATTAACCTAGCAAAACTCTAGTGCCCTAACTGAAAAACATCTAATTAACATCTAATTTTTTCTCTAAAATACAGAGAGAGATGAGTGAGGGGGAGGGGTGGGGGACTTACAGAGAGGGGAGAGACGGTGGCGGGGAGGTGCTCGGTGACGGAGGCAGGGGCGGAGAGGGCGGGCTCGAGCACGGGCAAGGGCGGTCCTGGGTGGGCTCGGGCGGCGGTGAGGTGGAGGGCACCGACGGTGACGTGGAGGGCGGCCTTGGGCGGCGGCTGTGAGGCTGAGGGCGGCCTCGGGCGGCGGCGTGAGGCTGAGGGCGGCCTCTGGCGGTGGCGGTGAGGAGACGGCGGCGAGGGCAAGGGACGATTTGGGGAAAAATTGGTGGCCAGGGGGGGTGGGGGGAAACCGCTGTTTAAGTGAAACGTAACGGTAGCGCGTTTCCGGAAACGCGCTATAGCTAAGTTAGCTATAGCGCGTTTACTGAAACCCGCTACTGCTATTCCTTTCTCCTTTTTCCCTTTTTTCTTTTATTTTTCTTTACATTTTATTTTTTCCCTTTCTCCTTTTTCTATTTCTTTCATTTTCATTTACTTTTCTACTTGTTTTTCACTTTATTTTATTTCCGTTAGCAGCAGCGCTTTACACGTAAGCGCGCTGCAGCTAAGGAGATTAACAGTAGCGCTGGGCCATTATACGCGCTACTGCTAGGTTGGGCTAGCCATGTGCGCCCAGTTCGAACGTAGCAGCAGCGCTTTTCGCTAGTACGCGTTGCTGCTAAAGTCATAGCAGTAGCACGGTTTATTCACGCGCGCTGCTACTAAGTAGCAGCAGCGCTTGATTTTGTACAGCGCTACTGGTAAAATTCTGTGTATAGACTTTTCCCTAGTAGTGTTCTCCACTCTCGTCTCAGATTTGACCCCAAAGTCAAGCGGCAGGCAGCAGCAGCATATTCCCGTGCCACCATGAGCTGGATGGGGAAGCGGGCGTTGGGTGGGGAGAGCCCGCACTGGCGGAGAAGACGGACGAGGTATGGCGCCCCGGAGCTACCTCGCTGCCGCGTCCAGTCCGACCCTGCCTCCTGCAAGCATGGCGACTTCTTCGACACCGTGTGGGCGGGCCACGACCTAACCACGCCCAATCTCTTTAGTTAGTACAGTACAATAGGCAATTTGGGATTTATTTTTTTGGAACTGGAATTTAGGAAATTTTGACACAAATAAATGTGGAGATTGACTTGTTTGGTCAATTAGTTAATCAGCACGTACACCAGAGACAATTTGTTGCAACATTGACACGATTATGTTTTTTTATAACACATTGACACGATTATGTGATGTAGAGATAATAAGATATACACATGTTCTATTGCTACTAGAACCCTGGTATGTACCGTGGTTTGCGTGGGATAATATAACTGAATCCGTTGAATCCGTTGAGGAGGCCTCGTGGTTATCTTTTTTTCACATTTCTCGCGTAGTGGGTAGTGCCCACTGCCCACCTCGTAGTCGTGGACTCCTGTTACCGAATTATTTGGTGATCTGGCGCTGATTTCTTGGCGCGGCCACCAAAAAATTCTCGCGCGCCTGCGCACCACGCATCAAATCAGGTCCTAAACTAACCGCCATAGTCTCCTGATCCTCTTTGAAAACAAACACGTCCTCGTTCTTCCAAACTAATCTTACTTGAGGGGTGCCTGGCGTCTCTCTGCTTCCACTCCGACGGGTGGCCAGGAGTTCCTCTGCTTCCTCTGCAATGTCTAATCAATTAGCACGCATTGATCACAGTGGGTCGCCGTGGTATCATTCTCTTGTCCCTCCCCATTCCCCTCTCTCCTCGTCTCTGTCGCATCCCCTTAAGTACTTCTCTTAAATTCTGTCTTGCGTGATTGTGCATTATTTCTACATTGCAATTTCTTTTCTACACAATCCATCAGTAATGATTTGTTGGCGGTTCATAACTTTAAATTGGCATGTTTTCTTGTTGTACAAGTTGATCTTGTTGCACAATCCATCAGTAAATACTTGATGGCTGATAGAACAAGTTGATCTACACTTCTATGAGAAAAAAATGAAGTGAAGACCACACTTGGTAGCCTACAGTTGCCATCATTGTTTCTCTATACATATGCCTATCTAAATTTGTTATTATATCTTATGTGCAAAACTAGATAAACTGAACCATGTTAATTCGAAAATCATCAATAGGCAAACATATAATAGTATGAACAATAGTGTATTTGTACTTCATATATAATTCATTTAGGTCGTAGGGAAAGAATTAGTAGACATTAAAGACTTTAGGCTAACCATCCGGAATATTTTTCTTACAAATACTCTTCCTTTTTAGCTAAGCATTGTTGAACCATGTTCGGTGAAGCCTCTGTACATATGTATTTCAATTATAATACATATACGTGCAAGGATTGTTTCACATTGGGACACATGCTGCTAGTATATGCTTTTGACTGTTGCTTGAAACAAGATCACATGCACATCTCTACAAATGTACTTTACAAACTTATTACTGGGAGCTAAACTGACGCTTGCTATCTCTTAAAGCTCGGCCATGCACACTCATGATCACTCTAAATTGTTAGTTTCAGGATTCCAATTAGCTCCATGCTAGGTACTGTATGTGCAGTGTAATCTAAAATATCGTTGGTGTAAATTTTAAGTGAGCTTTTGACATTAAAACTATTTGAATGGAAATTTATAATAACCTCTTTTTGTACATGTCATTCTTAATTAGTTTACTATATGCCCAAACTAGCCAATAGTGTTCTGTTAGTTACTTGTTCGGCTGTGTCATGTGACTGCAAATGTAAACACTGCTGATAGTAGAGTTGCAGATAGATATGCACTCTACTTGGACAATGTGTATGGAATATGTGTTCCTGCTGATTCATGTTTCCTTTGAAAATTCCATGTGAAGGATCAAAAGGTGAATAGGCAAGCATATTGTTAGATAGTCATACTGTTAAATAGCAGCTAGCAGCTAACCTGTCAATTAGAAAAATTAAGTTTGGTCCATGTAGGTCACTTAAATCTCAGCTGCATTATACTGACAACTAGTCTTGTCATTACATAGGGAATGGGAAGCAGGACCGGAGGCAGTATGAGTCATGGGAATGATGATGATGATGACTACTACGGCAATGAGGGATATGATAACTATGGCGAGGGTGGTCTGTATGGTGATGAGCAGTATGATAACTATGGCGATGAGGGATATAATGACTATGGAGATTAGGGATATAATGACTATGGCGATGGCGATGATGATGATTGGCTATAGAAGCCTAATGATCTTCAACTCATGCCAAAATGAAGTTATGTTAGATAATTGAAACAATTTATCTTATGGATAAATTTGCTTTAGAGGAAAATTTATCTTATGCAAAATGTGACCTATCTCAGTTACAATTTTGTTCTGCATTTGATATTTGATAATTATGGTTAATGCAATTTGGATGCAACTCAATATTGTGCTTTTGTATGAGATGAATTTGAAATGCCAATATTCTGAGTTATTGCTACACCCCTTGGTGAAAGAAATATCTGACGGGTGAGTAATGCCCTATGGCGGAGCAAATGTCTCGGTTACACAGAATGCCATTGGGCACTTCAAACTGTTGGTGAATTTATAAATTGATGGTGTTCTCTCACCCGCGACTAACAGGTTCCTGAAGGGCTGTATGCACTGTCGACCATCTAATAAGATGACGGTTTGTTTCTCCTCATGGTTATAACTAGGTCCGACGGGTCAAATGTACCGTCGACTATTATGAAAACCGACGGGAAGCAATAACCGTTGGAGAGTATATGCTCGACGAAGTACCGTCGGCTATAAATGTCGTCAGGCTAAGATGAGCCATCAGGTCACAATAACATGCCCGACGGCTCACCGTAGGCGACAATATTACCCGACCGTACCATCGGCCATTACTGTAATGGCCGACGAAGCAAGGCCGACGGGAGATAGCTGACAGTGTACCGTCGGTTCTAGTAATAGTTAACGATGATAGAAAATAACTGACGGTGATTGGACCCTCAGTTATAATGAAATATCCAGTAGTGTAATATATTACAAAGAAATGAAGGCAGAATGGTGATGAAGTTAATGGTTGATGATGATGCCTCCTTGATGCGGTAGCGGAGTCCCTTACCCAATTCCCCTCCTAATCCTTCCAGAGGCTAGGGTTCTTTCTTCTAGATGAGTTTCTAGTGGTTATGGGCATCTAAACTCTGATCTGGTTGCACGGGGGAGAAGTAGTTGACCAGATGGTGTCGACGGCCCACGGTACGACCGGTGGTAGGAACGCATGCGCTCATACCATGCACCATTAAGCACTCTAGAGTATTCCACAATGCCCTTTCTTTTCCTCTTTCCTTTATTGTTTTAAGGTATAATTCATGTTAATTGGCGTGATTTTATCACCATAATTTGACGTTCTTTCCTTAGACTCTCAAATGCTTCTGCAATTCACAACTTAGCGAAAACAGATAAAAAAAGGTGTGAGAACGTGGTAAAAATCCAAAATCCTAGCACTAGCAAATAAAAAAATGATGAAATTTAACTCAAAAATTGGACATCACTTCGGCGAGAAGCTCAACTTGTGCTTCCATGAGAATCGACGTTGTGCTTCCGCAAGAAACACAGCCTATGATTCCACGAGAACCACAGCTGAGCTTCCAGAAAAGGGGAAAGCACAAATGTGCTTCTTCAAAAAAGGGAAAAGCACAACCTATGTTTCTCAAAAATGTGAAAAACGTAACTGATACGTCTCCAACGTATCTATAATTTTTTATTGTTTCATGCTATTCTAGTATCAATCTTGAATGTTTTATATGCAATTATATATCATTTCTTGGGATTAACCTATTAACCTAGTGCCAAGTGCCAGTTGTTGTTTTTATCTGTTTATATTTTTCGAGGAAATCAGTACCAAACGAAGTCCAAACGCTACGAAACTTTTTGACGGTTTTTTATAGACAAGAGAGACCCTAGAAGCTTCGGGAGGAGACCAGAAGGCAAACGAGGAGACGGGAAGGCAACAGGGCGCCCCCTGATGCATTGTGCGCCCTTCGTGGCTTCGTTGACCTAATTCCACCTCTATAAATTATCTAAAATCAGAAAACCAACAGAGAGCCACCCGAAATACTTTTTCCATTGCCGCAAGTTTCCATTCTTCCATGATCCCATTTGGAGGCCTTTTCCGGTACTCTGCCGGAGGGGGAATTGATCACGGAGGGCTTCTACATCAACTTTGCTGCCCTTTCGATGACCTGTGAGTAGTTTACCACAAACCTAAGAGTCCATAGCTAGTAGCTATATGGCTTCTTCTCTCTCTTTGATCTTCAATACAATGTTCTTCTCGATGTTCTTCGAGACCTATTCAATGTAATCTTTTTTTGCGATGTGTTTGTTGGGATCCAATGAATTGTGGGTTTATGATCAGACTATTGATGAATATTAATTGAGTCTTCTTTGAATTCTTTTATGCATGATTATTATAGCTTTGTATTTCTCTCCGATCTATCCGTTTGGTTTGGCCGACTAGTTTGATTTATTTTGCAATGGGAGAGCTGCTTTGTAATGGGTTGAATCTTGCGGTGCTCTATATCCTAGTGATAGAAGGGTACAAGACACGTATTTGTATTGTTGCCATTAAGGGGAAAATAAAGGGGTTTATTTATAGGGATTTTTGTATTCGTGCCCCTAGTTGGGTCACGCTCGACTGATTTGCCCCTATTTTTTCAACAATTGTGGTTTTGCCCAGCTCACTTCACTCGCCTTGTGTTTTTGCCCTTCCGGGGCGGTTCCGACCAGTGAGTTTGCCCCTATTTTTTCAACAATTGTGGTTTTGCCCAGCTCACTTCACTCGCCTTGTGTTTTTGCCCTTCCGGGGCGGTTCCGACCAGTGAGCAGTATAGGGGCAAATCAGTCGAGCGTGACCCAACTAGGGGCACGAATACAATTGTTCCTTATTTATATTGGTTGGATTTACTTTATCTACATCATGTCATCTTACTTAAGGCGTTACTCCGTTTCTCACAAACTTAATACACTAGATGTATGCTGGATAGCGGTCGATGGGTGGAGTAATAATAGTAGATGCAGGATAGGAGTCGGTCTACTTGTTTCGGACGTGATGCCTATATACATGATCATTACCTTAAATATCGTCATAACTATGCGTTTTTCTATCAATTTTCCAATAGTAATTTGTTTACCCACCGCATGCTCTTTGTTCGAGAATGAAGCCTCTAGTGAAAACTATGACCACTAAGTCTACTTTTATAATATATAAAATCCAAAAATACATTACTGCAATTTATTTACCGTTATTTTTTGTGTTTTATTTATCTATCTACCACTATCACATTTGATGCTTGCAAATAACCATCAAGGGGATTGACAACCCCCTTGACTACGTTGGGTGCAAGTATTTGCTCTTTTGTGTGTAGGTGCTGCTAACGAGGTTTTACGTGGTTCTCCTACCGGATTGATAACCTTGGTTCTTAGATGAGGAAAATACTTATTTCTACTGTACTGCATCATTCTCTCCTCTTTGAGAAAATGCCAACGTAGCTCACAAGTAGCAGTAACTATTCTTCCAGGTTCAGTTTTCTTTTTGACTTTCGGTATTTTGAGTTTTTATTTCTTTTATTATTTCAGTTTTCCCCTGGTATTTTCATGGAAAAAAGCCATAGAAACCTATTAATATGGGTTCTAATTTCAAAGATGTCCAACACGAGAAATCCAACCATGAAAACAATTCGATATTTGGACGTCTGGTTCAAGAGATAATCCATTTAAAAAAGACAAATCTACAAAAAAATACACCTAGGTTCCAACAAGTGGTACATATGCAATGCGCCACTTGCAACGCTAGAGAATGTGAGTAAACTTTGCAAGAAGTACTTCTTAATTAGTGATTTTGGAAAATTTGGCTATTTCTTGCCCTATTGCAAGACAGATCGCCTTATTGGCCGGCCCAATTCGGATTCCAAGAGCTCTTTCCTGCGCATGTTTTTTTCCTGTGTGTTTCATCGTTGGTTTTTATTGTTTTTCTAACATTTGTTAATGTTTCTTTTAGCAGTTTTCTAGGTTTTTCATTTTTTTTCTTTTTCTTACTTAGTATGGTGTAAATACCATATTACACTTTGATGAATATATTAGAGAGAGCATGCGCGATACATAGCATATTTTTGGTTTTAAAATTTGTCCAAAAAAAGAGTGTAATTTTATCTTCTCCATGCACTTTAAAATACAAAAAATGATTTTTTTTCTCTAATCACATGGTAATCACGACCAATAACATTCTACACATGGTCTTCTTAAATTCTACATGCACTTAGCTTACTGGGTGTTGGGTAATTAAAAAGAAGAGGGATTGTGGCTTGCATCTTCCCAATCCATTTTTAATTCACTCCATAATTTGTTATAAAATTTCTATATGTACAATTTTCACCGGACGGAAAAGTATTAACACAATTCACAACAGTACACACTTAGTGAATATACTACATCAGAGTACGCACCACGAGCTTGCAGCGGACATTAATGTAAAGTATTAAATTTTTCTAAATATAAGACGTCTTGTCTGTCAAAGACGTCTTATATTTAGAAATAAACGAAAAAATGTGTCACAGGTGTACGAATCCATGGTGAATTAATTAATTAATAATGGGGCTCACTGTCACCCCGTTGCTGCAAGGTCCGGTATGGACCTCCATGACCATGAGGCTCCACCGCTGATAAATGAAACAACGTTCTAAACTATATAGTTCCTCCTCCGATGGTCATGGCCTCCTGAGTACGTGGAGCCATCAACCGGATGTTTCAGGAACTCGCTGCAGCCGTAGCAACGTGTGAAGTCAAACCCTTTCCTACAGCCACGTCTAGGATCATCACAGTAGTAATAATAACCACCTGCATAACAAATACAGTAGTAAGAGGTCGTTCAGTACCAAAATATATAGCAACAAACTGGTGAATAGGGAACAAACACAAAACCAATAAATCGTTGATCTGGATAATATTCGGGTTTACCTTCACATAATGAATCCAGGGGAACGCAACAGCGTACTTTCAAGATCTCTTCACGACCCCGTCCACAGTCCTCTATCTCGGCAAAAAGAGTTTCTTCTTATCCTTGCGCTTGGCGACGAAATTTAGGTGCGTAAAAATATGGCTGCTCTCGTAAAAGAGCCTAGAAAGCAATGTCTCACACAACTCAAACTTCACCTGTAATTTGGGCACAGAAAGTTGAGGAAAATAAAATATCTGGTTTAGAAAATTGTGCAGCTATATATTGAGCATTGTCACAGTAATGTGGTGCACGTAATTGGTGATTGCACTTGCAAACTTGCACAAAACGGGACTTAATAAGATAATCAAACACAACTCTAAGGGAACAAAATATCCAGTACAAAGAAGCACCACTAGAAGAACCAAAACTGGACACAATAAAATGAAATGCCTATTATGTACTGCTAGAAATTCGTAACAAACTATGAATGGAGTTGGCTGCTAATTCTTTTAACTGGATTAACAAGAATTATTATCAGTAGCCACTACAGAATGCTAGAAGTGGAATAGGGATTTCTGTAATCTTCAAAAGGTTCCCTAAGTTTAAGTGAAACACTCATTAATTACACTTCAAGTATTTTGAAACATGCAGTTTGTGCCGCTAATGGTACTAGCTAGTCATCCTAATTTAATATTTTCAGGACTCGCTTGGTTCGGAGAGTTGATGTACAAACCCAAAATCCAAAACCCAGGTTCAAGTCCTCATGGATGCGAGCTTAGATTTCTATTTATACTATCAAGAAACAAAATCCGGTATTCTTCTAAGACTACATACCGGCACGCAACAGAACACCGACTTGCATACAATTTATAAGCAGAAACCAAATAGCAAATGGAAGATAGGAAAATGGCTGCTATACCTTTCTCCTCTTGTTGAAACTCGCTAAAGCCAGTTCTGATAAATAAGTTTGCTCCTTAGTCATCTCTTGCTTCATTATCTTCGCTTCCATTTCTTCTGCTGTAGCATGCTTGCAACTACAATGATAGAAACATATTATTAGAGCATTAAACAGACAAATAACGGATTTCTGATTTCTGATATACACCAGTGGATTAAGACCTCACTTCCTTGCTTAGAGTTTCAGTGACAAAAAGGAATGAAGTTCAAACAAAAGAGATAGAAAAGTAAAAGCAAAATCAGCTCGTGAACAACCTTATTATTTAGCCTTTGCACAAACACTCAACCATTGTGGAACGCTGGTAATTTCTGAAAAC
Organism: Triticum dicoccoides; assembly: GCF_002162155.2. Lineage (NCBI taxonomy): Eukaryota > Viridiplantae > Streptophyta > Magnoliopsida > Poales > Poaceae > Triticum > Triticum dicoccoides. The sequence continues at coordinate 70,666,219 of NC_041380.1, read as the reverse complement.
TGAAAACATAATCCGTTGACTGAAACAAATATTTATCGACCCCC